>NW_026006225.1:11971-43189 GCF_001458135.2 Marmota marmota marmota
ACCTAAACCTAACCCTAAAACTAACCCTGATCCTAAACCTAAACCTAACACTTACCCTAAAACAAACCCCAAATCTAACCTTAAACCTAACCTTAACCCTAAGCATAACTGTTTCTGTAACCCTAACTCTAACCCTAACAAAAACATTAACCCTAACAGAACAATAACCATAACACAAATCTTAACTAAATATGTAACCTAACACTAACACAAACCCTAAACCTAACCAAAACCTAACTCAAACTCTAACAAAACCATAATTCTAAACCTAACACTAACCCTAAACCTAAACCTAACCCTATCCCTTACACAACCACTAACCCTAACCCTAATGCTAACACTAGCTCTGAACGTAAACCCAACCAGAACCCCAAATCATTGCCTAACCCTAGCCATTACATTAACACTAACCCTAACCATAACACTAAACTTAAGCCTAACACTAATATAACCATAATGCTAATACAAATCGTTATGCTAACCCTAATCCTAAAACAAACCCTAAAGTTAACCCTAACCCTAACACTAAACCTAACCCTAACCATAAACCGAACACTAACACTAAACCTAATTTTAACCATAACACTAAAACTAACCCTAACTCTAATCCTAACACTAACTCTAACACTAACCCTAACACTAACCCTAACCATAACCATAACCATAACCATAACCATAACCATAACCATAACCCTAACACAAACCCTAACCCAAACAGTAACCCTAAACTTTATATAACCCTAACACTAGTACTAAAACCAACTGAAAACCTCACCCTAAAACTAGCCCTAACCCTATCCTAACATTATCCCTAACACTAAACCAAAACTTTATCCTAACCCAAACAAAAACCCTTACTATAAATCTAACACTAACCCTAAAGCTACCCCTAACCCTAAAACTAACAGTAACATAAACACTAACTCTAAACGTAACTGTAACCAAAACCTAACACATAGATTAACCCTAATAGTAGGACTAACAGTAGCTTTAACCCTAACCTTAAACCTAACATTAACCCTAAAGGTAACCCTAACCCTAACACTAAACCTAAACCTAACACTAAACCTAATATTAACACTAATCCTAATTTTACCCTAATACTAAAACTAACCTTAACTCTAACCCTAAAACTAACTCTAACACTAATCCTAAAACTAACCCTAACCCTAACCCTAACCCTAACATGAACACAATCCCTAACCCAAGGAGTAACCCTAAAACTCACCTAACCCTAACTCTAACCCTAAATATAACACTAACCCTAGCACGAACCTATCCTTAACCATAACACTAACCTTAACCCTAAACCTGAACCTAACCCTAATGCTATCCATAAACCTCACCATAAACCTAGCCGTAACCCTAACCCTAACCTTATCCCTACCACTAACCTAACCATAATCCTAACCCTAACAAAAACCCTAACTATAAACCTAACACTAATCCTAAACCTAACCCTAACCCTAACACTAATACTAACACTAACTCTAACCGTAAATGTATCCAAAACAATAATCCTAAAGCTAACACTAAACCTAACCCTAACGCTACACTTAACCCTAACCCTCACATGAATCTTAATCATAAACCTAACCCTAACACTAACACTAACCATAACACTAACCATAGGTGTAACTCTAAGCCTAACACTTACCCTAACAGTAACCCTAACCCTAACCCTATTTCTATCACTAACCCTAACCCTAATCGCACACGAATCCTATCCCTAACCCTAACACTAACCATAACAGTAACCCTAAAACTAACTCTAAAACTTACCTAACACTAACTGTAACATTAAACCTAAATCTATCCCTACACCTAGCACAAACCCTAACCTAAACCATAACCCTAACTCTAACCTAACCATAACCCTAACCATAACCTATTTCTAACACTAAATCTAACCCTAAACGTAACACAAACCCTATCTGTACCCATAACACTCACATTAATACTAACGCTAACCCTAAAATTAAACCGAAACATAACCCTAGACCTAACCCTAATCCAAGCCCTAACCATAACCCTAACCTTAACCCTAACACTAAACCTAAACCTAAGACTAAAATAAACCTAATCTAAAATAACCTTAACCCTAAACCTAACCCTAACACTAACACTTAGACAAAACCCTACTCTAAAACAAACCATAACACTAAACCTAAGCGTAATTTTAACAAAACCCTAACTCTAACAATAACTCTAACCCAAACACAAACCTCAAACTTAAGGCTAAAAATAACCCTTACTCTAACACTAACCCTAAGTATAATACAATCCTAACCCTAACCATAACAGTAACCCTAAACTAACACTAAGACTTACCCTAACTCAACGCTAACCATATCCCTAACCCTAACTCTGAAACCAACCTCAAACCAAAACCTAACTCTAAAACTAACCCTAACACAAAATCTAAACCTAACACAAACCTTAAACAATAAGAATCCTAACCCTAACTGTATCCCTAACACTAACCCTAAACCTAACTGTAACCCTAACCGTAACCGTATACTAACTTTACACAAACCATAAACCTAACACTAACTCTAACCCTAACCCCAACCCAAAACCTAACCCTAACCCTCACCCTAACATATCCCTAACCATATCCCTAAACTTAACCCGAATCCTAACTGAAACCATAAAATTAACCTTAAACCCAATCCTAATATTAATACAAACCCTAACCCTAACCCTTCCACAAAACATAAACCTAACCTGAACACTAATCCTTATACTAACCTTAACAATAACACTAAACCTAACACTAAATCTTACTGTAACCCTAACCATAAACATAACACTTACCCTAACCCTACCAATAACCATAACCATAACACTAACCCTAACCCTAACACTTACCTTAACCTTAACCCTAACCTTAATTCTAATATGAACCCTAATGCTAACACTAACACTAACCCTAACCATAACCCTAACCCACACAATAACAATAACGCTTACACTATATTAAACCTATCTTGAATCCTAACACTAATACTACCCTAAACCTAACCCTAACCCTAACATTAACCCTAACACTAAACCTAACAATAACCCTAAACATAATACAAACCCTAACCCAAACTCTAACCATAAACATAACCTAACCCTAACAGTAACACTTACCTAACTCTAAAACTAACCCTAAACCTAACCCTAAACCTAACATTAACCTTAACCCTAAACCTAAGACTAAAACTAAGCAGAACTCTAACCCTACCTCTAATGGTAGTACTAACAATAACCCTAAACCGAACTCTATCCCTAATCCTATTTGGAACCCTAACACTAAAACTAACAATATCTTTAACAAAAACCCTAACACTAACCCTAAACCTAACATAAACACTAACCCTAATCTTAACACTAACACCTACATTAAGCCTAACACTAATCCTAACTCTAAAACTAAACCTAAACCTGTGCATAACCATAACCCTAACCCTAACATTAAACCTAACCCTAACCCTAACCCGAACCATTACCCTAAAACTAACCCTATACCTAACACTAAACTTAATACAAACCCTAACCATAATCCAAACCCAAACTCTAACACTAAACCTAATACTTACCTTAAAACACTAACACTAAACCTAAACATAACATTAACCCTAACCCTAACACTAGCACTAAACCTAACACTAAGCTTAACTGTAACCCTAAATTTCACAGTAATACTAACAATAACCCTAAACATAACTGTAAATCTAATCCTATTTCTAACCTTAATAAGAATCCTAAAACTATGCCTAACCATATCCCAATCCCTAACAATAAACCTAAACCTAACTCTAACCCTAACTCTAAACCTAACGCTAACCCTAAACCTAACAACAAACCTAACAGTGACCCTAACAATAACCCTAAACCTAACCCTTACCCTAACTCTAATCTTAATCCTAAAAGTAACTGTATCCCTAACACTAACCCTAAACCTAACCCTAACACTATCAATAAGACTAACCCTAAACCTAACCTTAACCCTAACAGTAAAACTAACCATAACCTTAACAATAAACCTAACACTAACCCTAACGCTAAACCTAACCCTAACCATATACCTAACCCTAAAAGAAACCCTAACACAAACCCTAACCCAAACAGTAACCCTAAACCTAACCTAACCCTCATCCTAATTCTAACATTAACCCTAACCCAAACACTAACATGAACCCTATAACTAACCCTAACACTAACGCTAACCCTATACCTCACCCTGATCCTAGCTCCCAAACACAAACCCTAACCCTAAACTTAACAATAACCCTAAACCTAACTCTAATACTAACATTTAACCTGATGCTAACCATAACACTAATTCTATCCCTACCCTAAACCTAACCCTAAAACAAATTCTAACTCAAACCTAACACTAACCCTAAACCTAACCATAATCCTAACCATTACACTAAATCTAACCCTAAACCTAAACTTAAAAATAACCCTAAACCTGAACCTAACACTAACACTTAACTTAAGCCAAACTCTCACACTACCTCTAACTTTAACCCTAACCCAAACACTAACCCTAAAACACACCCAAAACCTAACCTTAACACTAAACCTAAACTTAACCGTAACCCAAAAAGCCAACCCTAACATTGACGATAATCTTAACCGACACCCTAACTTTAGCCATAATCCTAAACCTAAACCTAACACAAACACTAACCCTAACGCTAAGACTAACCCTATCCCTAAACCTAAAAATAACACTAACCCTAACACTAACTGCAACCATACACCTAACCCTAATAATAAAAAAATAAACCTAACCCTAACTTTAACACAAACCCTAACCCTAAACCTAACCCTAACACTAACTCTAACTGTAAACTTAACCCTAAGCCTAACACGTACCCTAAATCAAACTTTAAAACTAACACTTACCCTAAAACTATCCCTAACCATAAACACAACAGTATCACTAATGCTAACCCTAACCCTAACAGAAACTCTAAAATTATGCCTAACCCTAACCCTATTAATAAACCTAATCTTAAAATTAACCCTAACCCTAAACATGACATTAAACCTAACCCTACCTCTAACCTTAAATCTAACCCTAAATCTAAAACTAACCCTAATAAAAACCCTAACACTTTCACTAAACCTAAACCTAAACCTTACCCTAACCCTAACAGTAACTCTAATCATAACCCTAATCCTAACACTAACCCTTACTCTAACCATAACCCTAAGCCTAATATATACCCTAAACCTAACCCTAAGCCTAATTAACTCTAACACTATCCCTAAATCTACCCAAACTGTAACACGAACCCTAAACCTAACACCAAATCTACCCATATCACAAACCCGAATCCTTACCCTAAACCTAAAACTAACCCTAGCCCTAACACTAACACTAACCTGAAAAACAACCCTAACCCTAACGCTAATCCTAACCATAAAACTAACCATAACCCTTAACTAACCCTAATACTAACCCTATCCCTAACACTTAAAATAAAAAAAAACCACTAACTCTAACCTAAACCTAACACTAACCCGAGCACCAAACCTAACCCTATCACTAACCCTAACCCTAAACCTAACCATAAAACTAGCATTAACCCTAATCCTAACCCTAACATATCCCTAACACTAAGCCTAAACCTAAAACTAAAATGATCTCTATCCATAACCCTAATACTGTCATTAACCCTAAACCTAACAATAACACTAAACATAAACATAATCCTAAACCTGTACCTAACACTAACCTAAGCTTAACCCTTAAACTGAATCTAACCCTAAAGAAAAAGTAAACCTAATCCTCTTAACCTTAACCCTAAACCTAATCCTAACCGAACCCTAAAACTTACACAAACCCTAATTCTAAACCTAACATTAAATTTAACCCGAACTCTAAAACAAACACTAACCCAAAGCCCAACCCTAACCCTAAAGCTAATCCTAAGTGTAAACCAAAACCTAACCCTAAACCTAAAACAAACCCTAAAAAATTCTAAACCTAACCCTAACCCTAACCCTAACACAAAGCCTAAATCTAACCCTAACCCTAATCGTAACACTAACCCTAAACCTAACCCTAACACAAACCCTATCCCTAAGCATAACAGTAATTCTAACCTGACCCAAATCATAACCCTAAAATAATGCTAAACCTAACCCTAACCCTCAATCTAAAACTAATGTAAACCCAAAACTTAACCCTAACCCTAACAATAACCGTAACCCTAACACAAAATCTAAACCTAAAACAAGCCATAACACTATCTCTAATCATACCCTAACCCTAACCCTATCCTAAACTTAACTGAAATCATAAATGAAAACATAAAGTGAACCCGAACCCTAACACTAACATTAACACAAACCCTAAACCTAACCCTAACCCTAGTCCTAACACTTACCCTAACCTTATCCCTAACACTAAACATAACCCTAACCCTAAACCTAAACCTAACCCTAATCCTAATACAACTTTTATTCTAAACCTAACACTAACCATAAATGTAACCCTAACACTTACACGAACTCACACAGTAACCCTAACCAGAACCCTAACACATAGCCTAATCCTAAAACTAACCTTAACACTAAGACTAACGCTAACCCTAAACATAACACTAACCCTAACACTAATGCTAACCATAACCCTAATCCTAAAGTTAACCGTAACCCTAACCCTAAAAAGAATCGTAATCCTAATGCTAATCCAAACCCTAAAACTATCCTTAACTGTAACCCTAACCCTAAAACTACCCCTAACACAAACACCATCCCTAACATTAACCTTAATTTTAACCCCAACTCTAACACTAACCCTAACCCTAGCCCTAAAATTAACCCTAAACATACCCCTAATCATAAATATAACCCAAACCCGAACCCTCAACCTAAATCTAATCCTGAATATATCCCTAACCTTAACTCTAACCCTAACCCTAAATCTCACACAAACCCTGAACACTAAACCTAACACTAATCTTAAACCTAACCCTAACCCTAACACTTACACTAACCCTAGCCCTAACCCTAACAATAACTTTAACTTTAATCCTAACCAGAAATGTAACACATAGCCTAACACTAAACCTAAAACTAACATTAACCCTAAACCTTACCCTAACACTAACCCTACTTCTAAGGCTAACTTTAAACCTAACCCTAACACGAATCATAATCCTAACCCTAAACATAACCATAACACTAACACTAACCATAACCCAAAACCTAACATTAACTCTAACCCTAACTCTAATCCTAACTGTAACCCTTAACATAAATCTAATCCTAAAACAAACCCTAACCCTAAACCTAACCCTAATCCAAACACAAACCCTAAATCTAACCCTAAACCTATCCCTAACACTAAACATAACCATAACACTAAACTTATGCCTAACCCTTACAATAACCCTAAACCTAACAAAGTACTAACCCTAAGCATAACAGTAACCCTAACCTTACACTAACCCTAACCCTAACCTAACGGTAAACCTAACCCTAATCCTAACTCTGAAACTAACCTTAACCTAAAACCTAAACTAAACCCTATCACTAACCCTAACCCTACCAAAAAAATCTAAACCTAACACAAACCCTAACCCTAAAACTAACCTTAGCTAATCCTAACCCTTTCCCTAACCCTAACCCTAATCCTAATCGAAAATGTAAACCTAATCCTAACCCTAACTCTATTATTAACACAAACCCTAAACCTAACCCTAAAACTAACCCTAAACCTAACCTTAGCGCTAATCCTTAAACTAACCCTAACCCTTACCTAACCCTAACACTAACTCTAAGCATAACCCTAACCCAAAACTAACACTGTTAGCCTAAACTTAATCCTAACAAGAACACTAAGCCTAAACTTAAACTTAAATATAATCCCACTCCTAAACCTAAACCTAAACCTAACATGAACTCTAACTCTAACCCTAAACATAAAACTAACCCTAAACCTAAAACTAACCCTCACCCTAAAACTAAACCCCACAATAAACCTAAGCCTTACACTAACCTATAACCTGAATTTAACTCTAGCACTAAACTTAACCCTCACTCTAAACCTAACACTATCCCTAACACTTAACCTAACAATAACCCTAACTCTAACCCTAATATTAACCTGAATCGTAACCCTAAACCTAACACTAACCATAACCCTAACAAAAACCCTAACTCAAACTCTAAAGCTAAACCTAACCTATTCCAATCAAAACAATTACCTCACCCTAAAACTAACCCAAATCCTAACACTCTTACCCTGACACTAACCCTAACCTAACCCTAACACTTACCCTAACCTCAAACCTAACAATATCACTAACCCTAAACCTAACCCTAAACCTAACATTAACCCTAACCCAAACACTAAACCTAAAATGAAGCCTAAACCTAAACCTAACCCTAAAAGTAATATTAAACCTAACCCTAACTCTAACCCTAATACTATTTGTAACTCTAACACTAACCCTACCCCTATCTTTAACACCAACCCTAACACTAAACCTAAGCCTAACAAAAACAATAACACGAACAATAATACTATCCCTAAATCTAAACCTAACCCTAATTCTAAAACTAACCCTAATCCTAACCCTAAGCCTAACTTTAACATTAAACCTAATCCTAACACTAAACCTAACACTAACTCTTATCCTAAAATTAACCCTAATTCTAACTGTAACCCTAAGACAAACCCTAACCCTAAACCTTACACTAACCCTAACACTAAACCTGAAAATAAATGTAAAGGTAAACCTAATCCTAACCCCAACACTTACCCTAAAACTAACCCCAAAATTAACACTTACCCTAAACCTAACCCTAAAACTAAAATTAACCTTACCCCTAACCTTACCTTAAATTAACCTTAACTGTAATCCTAACATTAATTCTAACCATAACCCTACACCTAACCCTAACACTTACCTAAGCCTAACTTTACATTTAACCCTAACACAAACCCTAACCCTAAACCTAACAAAAACGCTAACCATAACCCTAACCCTCACACTAACCATAATTTGAACCCTAACCATTACACTAACCCTAATCCTAACTTTAACACTAAAACTAAACCTAAATCTAACCCTAAAACTAACACTAACACTAACCCTAACTCTAACCATAAATCTAAACAGAAACCTAACAATAACAGTAACATTAAACCTTACCCTAACACAAACCCTAAACTAACCCTTAACCCCAAACCTAACCTAACCCTAAACCTAACCCTTACCTAACCCAAACACAAACCCTAAACCTAACCCTAACCTAAACCTAACATTAACCCTAACCCCAACCCTAGACCTAACACTAACCCTAACCCTAACTTTACACAAAACATTACATTAACCCTTACCATAAAACAAACACTAACACTAAGCCTGACCCTTATCTTCTCCCTAACTCTAACATTAACACTAACCCTAATACAAATCCTAAAACTAATTCTATCTCTTATCCTGTTTGTAAGCCTAACACTAACCCTAAACTTATCTCTAACACAAATGTTAACCCTAATCCTAACACTAACCCTAACCTTAACCCTAAACCTAACTCTAAATCTAAGCTAAACCCTAACCTTAACCCTAACCCTAACCCTTACCTATCATTAACCCTAACCGTAACACTAACCCTAACCCTAACCCTAAATTTAACCCCAAACCTAAACCTGCCTCTATATCTAACAGTAAACCTAACCCTAATCCTAACATGAACCCTAACACTAACTTTAAAACTACCCTAACCCTAACCGTAACCCTAACCCTAACCCTAAACCTAATAGAAACTCAACCCAAAACCATAAATTTAAACCTAACCTATCCCTAACCCTAATTCTAACATTAACCCTGACTCTAATGCTAAAATGTATCCTATCCCTAATGATAACACTAGACTTAACTCTAAACCTAACCCTAGCTCTTACACTAAAACTAACACTAAACCTAAACCTAATATAAACCATAACCCTAAACCTTACACTAACACTAACACTGAACCTAACTCTAACTCTAACCATAAACCTAAAGTTAAACCTAACACTTACGCTAACCCTAACGCTAACACTTACTGTAAACCTAACTATAACCCTAACCCTCTCTGTAACCCTATCACAAATCATAACCATAACCCAAACCACAACACTAACCCAAACACTAACACTAACCCTAAAACTATACCTAACCATAACCCTAACCCTATTAATAACCTTAACGATAACCTTAACCCTAACCCTAACAATGACATTAAACATTACCCTAACCCTAAACATAACCCTTAATTTAAAACTAACCCTAAACATAACCCTAAACATAACCCTTACCTTAAAACTAACCCTAAACCTAACCCTAAATAGAATGCAAACCGTAACCCTAACCAATTCACTAACACTAAGCTTAACCCTAATTCTGACCGTATACCTAACCCTAACCCTAAAACAAACGATAACAGTAACCCTAAAACTAACCCTAAACGTAAACCTAAACCAAACTCTTACACTAAACCTAACCGTAAAACTAACCCTAACACTAACAAGAATCATGAGCCTAAACCTCACAATAAACCTAACCCTAATCCTAACCTTAACTCTAAACTGAACCCTAAACCTGAACCTAAAACTAAACCTATCCCTAACCCTAACCCCAACCCTAAACCTAACCCTATCCCAAACCCAAACCCTAACTTTAATGGTAATCCTAATCTTAACCCTAAACTTAACCCTAACCCTAACACTAAATATAACACAAATCCTAAACATAAACATAAATGTAACACTAACCATAACCCTAACCCTAATCTTACACTAACTGGAACCCTAACCCTAACACTAACACTAAACATAACACAAATCCTAAACATAAACATAAACCTAACACTAACCCTAACCCGTTTTTTTTTAATTTATTTTTTTTATTGGTTGTTCAAAACATTATAAAGCTATTGACATATCATATTTCATACAATAGATTCAAGTTGGTTGTGAAATCCCAATTTTACCCCAAATACAGATTGCAGAATCACATCGGTTACACATCCACATTTTTACATAATGCCCTATTAGTAACTGTTGTATTCTGCTACCTTTCCTATCCTCTACCATCCCCCCTCCCTCCCCTCCCCTCTTCTCTCTCTACCCCATCCACTGTAATTCATTTCTCTCCTTGTTTATTTTCCCATTCCCCTCACAACCTCTTATATGTAATTTTGTATAACAATGAGGGTCTCCCTCCATTACCATGCAATTTCCCTTTTCTCTCCCTTTCCATCCCACCTCATGTCTCTGTTTAATGTTAATCTTTTCTTCCTGCTCTTCCTCCCTGCTCTGTTCTTAGTTGCTCTCATTATATCAAAGAAGACATTTGGTATTTGTTTTTTAGGGATTGGCTAGCTTCACTAAGCATAATCTGATCTAGTGCCATCCATTTCCCTGCAAATTCTATGATTTTGTCATTTTTTAGTGCTGCGTAATACTCCATGGTGTATAAATGCCACATTTTTTTTATCCATTCATCTATTGAAGGGCATCTGGGTTGGTTCCACAGTCTAGCAATTGTGAATTGTGCTGCTATGAACATCGATGTAGCAGTATCCCTGCAGTATGCTCTTTTAAGGTCTTCAGGGAATAGTCCAAGAAGGGCAATAGCTGGGTCAAATGGTGGTTCTATTCCCAGCTTTCCCAGGAATCTCCATACTGCTTTCCAGATTGGCCGCACCAGTTTTTACTTCTTAAAAAATTAGAAGAGCAAATTAACCCCAAAGCTAACATAAGAAAGGAAAGTGTAAAGATTATATAAGATTTAAATTAGACATACTATAGGAAACAACAAAGAAAATCAATAAAACCAAAAGTTTGATTTTTGAAAAGATGAACAAAATTGACAGATCTTTTGTTAGAATGAGTAATGAATGATAGAGAGAAAGAGAGAGAGAGAGAAAAAACACATTGCTAAAATCATAACTGAAAATGGAGACTTTATAGTGGGCACTACAGAAATAAAAAGTTATCAGGGAATACTATGAAGAATTGCATGCTATTAAATTTGATAATTTAGATGAAATAAGCAAATTCCTAGAAATGTACAAACTACAAAAATGTACTTAAAGGTATAGAAAATCCAAAGAGACCTATTTGACAGTATGATACAGAATCAGCAACAAAAATTTCATAATAAGGAAAAGCTCAGGACCAGAGACCCCAAAGGATAATTTCTCCCATACATTTTTTAAATACTTTTATCAGTGCATTATAACTAAACCTAACAGTGGCAATCATTTTGATATATTACACGTGCATGAAATGTAATTTGTTTCATTTCAGTCTCAGTACCTCCTCCCTCCATCCCTACTGTTCTTCTTCCTCTACTCCACTGGTATTTCCTCCATCTATATATTGTTTTTTTATATAAATTGGTACTGTATAGGTTACATAAATGTGGAATTTACTGTGGTACATTCACACATGCACACAGCATAATTTAGTCAATCTCATTCCACTGTTCCTCCACTTTCCTGTTGTTGTGGTTTAGATATGAGTTGTCACTCAAAAGTTCATGTATGAGACAATGTAAGAAGTTTTAGATGTGAAATTTTGAGAATATGAGACCCTTAACCTAATTGGTGCATTAATCTCCTGATAGGGATTAATTGGGTGGTAACTGTAGGCAGGTAGGGTGTGGCTGGAGGAGGTGGGTCCCTGGGTGCAGGCCTTAGGAGTTTATATTTTGTCCTTATTTAGAGGAGCCCTCCCTCTCTTTTTTTCTTGGTGCCATGTCCCCAGCAGCTGTCCTCTGCCACACACTTCTGCCTTGATGTTCTGCTTCACCTTCAGCCCTGAGGAGTGGAGCTAGCTATCTATAGACTGAGATCTCTGAAACCATGAGCCCCAAATAAACTTTGCTGCCTCTAATTGTTCTTTGTGAGGTCTTTTGGTAACAGCAGTGAAAAAGCTTAGTAAAACACTTGTCCCTTACCCTTCCTCCTCGATCTGCCTGCACACTCCACTTATCTACCTTCTATTTTCATTGTGTCCCCTCTCTCCCTACCTTTTTGCCTATATTGGTCTAGCTACCACATATGAGAGAAAACACTCAACCCTTGACTTTCTGAGTCTGGCTTATTTCACTCATCATGTTTTTCATTTCCATACATTTAATAGCAAATGGCATGATTTCATTTTTTATCATGGCTGAGTAAAATTTCATTATATATATATATATATATATATATATATATANNNTTTTTTTTGAGGATATTGTGAACGGAGTGTTTTTCCTCATTTCCGTTTCAGAGGTTTTGTCACTGATATACAGAAATGCCTTTGATTTATGCTTGTTGATTTTATATCCTGCCACTTTGCTGAATTCATTTATTAGTTCTAGTAGTATTTTTGTAGACCCTTTTGGGTCTTCTAGGTATAGAATCATGTCATCTGCAAATAGTGATAATTTAAGTTCTTCCTTTCCTATTTTTATGCCTTTAATTTCTTTCGTCTGTCTAATTGCTCTGGCCAGTGTTTCGAGAACTATATTGAATAGAAGTGGTGATAGAGGGCATCCCTGTCTTGTTCCAGATTTTAGAGGGAATGCCTTCAATTTTTCTCCATTGAGAATGATGCTAGCCTGAGGCTTAGCATAGATAGCTTTCACAATGTTGAAGTAAGTTCCTGTTATCCCTAGTTTTTCTAATGTTTTGAACATAAAGGGATGCTGTACTTTGTCGAATGCTTTTTCTGCGTAAATTGAGATGATCATATGGTTCTGATCTTTAAGTCTATTGATGTGGTGAATAACATTTAGCCAAACCCAACCCTATCCCTAACGCTAATCCTAATCTTAACACTAATCTTAACCATAAACCTCACCCTAATCCTAACAACTTTAAGTCTAACCCTAACCCTAACACTAACACTAATTCTAACCCAAACCCTAACATTAAAACTAACCCTAAAACAAACCCTAACCCAATGCATAATAGTAACCCTAAGGTAACCCTAACAGTAACTCTAACCTAATGCTAACCCTAAACCTAACCCTAACTCTAAAACTAATATCAAACCAAAACCCATCCCTAACCCTAACACTAAACCTAATCCTAACACAAAATCTAACCCTAACAGAAACCCTAATCCTAACCCTAACCCTAACCTAGACCCAAACTTATTCCTAAACCAAACCTGAATACTAATCATAACCATAAACCTAATTTTAACCCTATTCTAACCAAAACCCTATCCCTAAATGTAATCCAAATCCTAACTATAACCATAAACGTAAACCTAATGCTAAACCTAACATTAACACACTCTAAACTGAACCCGAACACTATCCCTAAGCATAACCCTAATCCTAATTCATACACTAAACCTAACCCTAACACTAAACCTAAAAATAATTAAAACCGTAACCCTAAACCTAACACTAACCTTAACCATAATCCTAACACTATTCCTAACCCTAACCCTAACACGCATCCTATCCATAACCCTAAAACTAACGTAAAACCTAAACCAAAACCTAACCCTAACAATAATACTAAGCCTAACACTAACCCTCACACTAATCCTAATTCTAACCCTAACCCTTAAACTGAGCTTAAACTTAACTTTATCCCTAACACTAAACCTAACCCTAAGAGTATTCCTGAAATTAAACTTGACAGTAAACCTAACACTAATCCTAACTCTAACCCCAAACCTAACCTGAACTGTAACCTTAACTTTAACTTTAAATTTAACCCTAACACAAACCCTAAAACAAACCTTAACACTAAAACAAACTTAAAACTAAACCTAACACTTACTGAACCCAAAAACTTAACATAGCCCCAACACTAAACTATCACTAACCCTAACCCTAACCCTACTCCTAATATTCAAACTAACCCTAACCCTAACACTAACACTAAACACAACACTAAGCCTAATCATAACCCTAACCCAAACCCTAACATTAACACTAATATTAATTCTACTCATAACACTAACTCTAACCCTAATCATACTCGTAACCTTAACACTAACCCTAAACATATCCCAACATAAATCCTAAAACTAACCCTAACACTAACCGTAACTCTAACACTAACCCTAAACCTAACCCTAACATTAAGACAAACACTGACACTCACCCTAACACTAACCCTAAACCTAACACTAATCCTAACCCTGACCCTAACACGAACCTAACACTAACACTAAGCCTAACATTAAAACTAAGCCTAACCTAACCCTAACACTAGCCTAAATCCTAACCATAACTGTAAACCTAACCCTAACCCTAACATTAACACAAACCCTAAACATACCCTAACACTAAACCTAACACAAACCCTAACCCTAACCCTAACTCTAACCTAACACTAAACTTAATCTTAACACTAACCATAACCCTAATCCTAACACTAATTCTAAACCTAATCCTAACACTAACCCTAAAATTAACACTAACTCTAACCCTAAACCTAACCATAACCATAACCCTAACCCACTAACACAAAACCTAACCCAAACTGTAACCCTAAACCTACCCTAATTCTTACCCTATTCCTATTTCTAACACTAAACCTAACCTTAAACTTAACACAAACCCTAACCCTAACACTGACACTAAACTTAAATTTAACCATAACCTTAACAGTAATACTAAACCTAACCCTTAACCTCGACCTAACACTAACCTTAAATCTAACCATAAACCTAAACCTAACTCTATCCCTAACCCGAATCCTAAACCTAAACTAATCCAAGGAGTAACCGTAACCCTAACCCTAACCATAACCCTAAACCTTACACAAACGTTAACCCTAACCCTAACATTAACCCTAATACTAACACTAACCATAACACTAAACCAAACCCCAACCTTAACCCTAACATTAATCCTAATAATAACTCTAAACATAACCCTAATCCTATCCCTAACACTAGAACAAAGCCTAAACACAGAGCTAACCCTAATCCTAACAAACTGTAACACTATCCCTAACCCTAAACCTAACACTAACAAAAACTCTAACCATAACAGTAACACTAACACTAACAAAAACCCAACCCTAACCATAACAGTAACCCTAATCTTATCCTAAACGTAACCATAACCTAATGCTAACCCAGCCCTAACCCTAACCCTAATGCTGAA
This sequence comes from Marmota marmota marmota, assembly GCF_001458135.2. Classification (NCBI taxonomy): domain Eukaryota; kingdom Metazoa; phylum Chordata; class Mammalia; order Rodentia; family Sciuridae; genus Marmota; species Marmota marmota. The sequence goes on from NW_026006225.1 coordinate 28,105, forward strand.
ACTAACCTTAAATCAAAACGTAACCCTAACAGTAATACTAACCCTAATCCTAACACAAAATCTAAAACTAACACAAACCCTAACCCTATCTCATTCCTAACCCTAACCTGAATCCTAAATGAAATAATAACTATAACCATAAACTTAACCCTCACATTAACACAGACCTTCACCCTTTGCCTAACAATAACCTTAAACCTAACCCTAACCTTAACCTAAAACTAACACTAACATAAACCTAACAGTAATTCTAACTGTAACCCTAACCCTACAACCTACCCTAACCCTATAATTAACCCTAACACTAACCCTAAACCTAACACTAACCTTAAAACTAAGCCTGACCCTAACACTTACACTGAAATGAAACTTAACCCTAACTCTAAACCTAACACTAATCCTAACCCTAACCCTCACACTATCCCTATGTCTAACCCTAACTCTCACACAAACCCTAAACCTAACTTTAACTCTAACAGTAAACCTAACTCTAGCCCAAACCCTAACCCTAAACCTAAACCAAACTTGAAACATAACCCTAACATTGACACTAATCCTAAACCTAACAAAAACCCTAACACAAACCTAAATCCTAAACCTAACCTAACCCTAATCCTAACCCTTACCTAATGGTAAAACTAACGCTAAACCTAACACTGACATGAACCATGACACTAACACTAAACTAACCCTAACATAAAAATAACCACAAACCTAAACCTATCACTAAAACTAAAACTAACCCTAACCCTAAACCGAACATTAATCCTAAACCTAAACCTAACCCTAACACTAAGTTTAACACTATGCCTAAACTTAAACCTAACGATAATCCTAAAGCTAAACCTAAAATTAAACATCATCCCAACACTAACACTATCCCTAACCCTAACCCTACCACTAACCCTAAACCTAACACTAACCCTAACCATAAACGTAACATGACCCCTAACCCTAACCCTTACCCTAAACCTAACACTAACCCTAACCCTGAACCTAACAGTAAATCGAACCGTAACACAAACCCTAACAGTAACCCTGACCGTAAACTAACCATAAACCTAAACCTTACACGAATCCTAACCAAAACCATAACCCAAACCCTAAACCTACCCCTGACACAAACCCTAACTCAAATCCTAACACTAACCTAAAACTTAACCCTCACCCTACCCATTATACTGACTTTAAATCTAACACTAATTCCAAACATAACCCTAATGCTAAAAGAAAACAAAACTCTCACCCTAACAATGACCCTAACCTTATCCCTAACACTATCTCTAACCATAAACTTAACCCTAACACTTAGCATAACCCTAACCCTAACTCTAACACTTACCCTAAAACTAACCCTAAACCTAACACTAACCTTAATCCTAACCCTAACTCTAACCATAAAAGTAAAACTAACCCTAACCATAACTCTAACCCTAATAGAAACCCTAACATTAAACCTAAACCTAACACTAACCCAAACCCCAAAACTTACCCTAAACCTATTCCTAACCATAAGCCTAAACTTAACCCTAACAATAAACCTAATCCTAACACAAACCCTAAAACTAACCCTAATAAATAAATAAAAAATAAAACACTAACCCTAATATTAACACTAACCCTAACACTAACCCTAAATATAACCTTAACCATAACCATAAAAATTACACAAACCCTAACCCTAAAAAAATCCTAAAACTAACACAACCCTAACCCTATCATAAACCCTAACCCTAACCCTAAATTAACACTAACACAAATTCTAACTTCAACCCTAAATCTAACACTAATCCTAACACAAACTATAACCCTAAACCTAACACTAACCCTAAACATAACCCTATTGTTAACCCTTACACTAAACCTAACCCTAACACTAACACTAACTCTAACTGTAATCCTAAACCTAACCCTAACCTAACACTAACACTAATCCTAACCTTAATTCTAACACTAATCCTCAACCTAACATTAAACTTATCCCTAAACCAAACAGGTGTCTTAATGCTAATTTTAATCCTAAATCTAACACAAAACCTAATCCTAACTCTAATCCTAACCCTAACCCTAAAGCTAACACTAAAACTAATACTAACCCAAACACTAACCCTGAACCTAACCCTAACACTAACACTAACCATAAACATAACCCTAACCGTAACCCTAACTCTAACAAAAACCCTAGCCCAAACCGTAACCCTAAACCTAAACTATCTCTAACCCTAAACCTAATCCTAACATGAACCCTATCCCTAACCCTAAAACTAAACATAACCATAACCCTAACACTAACCCTAAATATTAGCCTAAACCTAGCCCTAAACCTAAACCTATACTTATCCCTATCACTAAACCTAACCCTAAACCCAAACCTAATCCAAACCCTAACCATGATACATACATTAACCCCAAACCAAACACTAACCTTAAATCTAACCCTAACCTTAACTCTTACACTAAACCTAAACCTAACACTAACCCTAACACAAAGTATAACCATAACCCTAAATAGAAAAATAACACATAGCGTAATCCTAAACCTAACCTTAACACTAACACTAAACCTAACCCTAACACTAACCTTAAACTTAACCTGAACAAAATCATAACCCTATCTTTATTTCTCACCCTAAAACTAACCTTAACAATAACCCTAACCCTAACACTAATCCTAACACTAATCCTAACCCCAACAGTAAACAGAAACCAAACCGTAAACCTAATTCTAACTCTAACCAAAATCCTAACACAAAATCTAACCCTAAAAAAAACATAAACCTAACCCTAAACCTAATCTAACCTTAATCCTATCCCTAACCTTAACCCAAATTCTAACCGTACCATAATCCTAAAAGTAAGCCTAACTGAACATTAAAACAAACTGTAATCCTAACCCTAAGAATAAACCTAATCCTAACCCCAAACCTAATCCTTACACTTACATTAACAATAACCCTAACCCTAATAATAACTCTTACTGCGAACCTAAACCTAACACTTACCATAACCCTAAACGGATCCCTAACCCTAACACTAACTCTAACCCTAACACATCAGTAACCCTAACCCTAAGCTTAAACCTAAACTTATCCTTAACCCTAACCCTAACCTAACATGAACCATAACCCTAACCCTAACCCTAATCCTAACACTAACCTTAACCATAATCCTAACCCTCACACAAAACCTAATTCTAACCCAAACACTTTCACTAACCCTAAACCTACCTTTAACCCTAAATCTCACTCTAACCCATAACATAACCCTAACACAAATTTGCCACTAAACCTAACACTAAACCTAAATCTTACCTCAACCCGAACAAAAATTGTAATCCTAACAGTAACACTAAATATAACCCTAACACAAACCCTAACCCTGACCTTAACCCTAACCCTAACAATAACCCTAACCATACCCTTACCCTAACACTTACACAAACACTAACCCTAACCTAACATTAACCCTAACCCTAACACTAACCCAAACCACAACACGAACACTAAAGTGAATCCTAACCATATAAGTAACCTTAAACCTAAACCTAACCCTAACCCTAAAAAACCCTAACCCTAACCATAACCATAATCCTAACACAAACTCTAACTCTAACCCTTACCCTAACACTAAACCTAACTCTAATCCTAATGCTAACACTATCACTAAAAGTAACCCTAAACCTAAACCTAACTCTAACCGTAACACAAAACCTAACACTAAACATAACACTAATCCTAACACTAAACCAAACCAGCACCCTAACCCTAACCCTAACCTTAATTCTAAAACTAAACCTAACCCTTATGCAAACTCTAAACCTAACACTAAAACTAACACTAACCCTAAACCTAACACTAATTCTAACTCTGACCCTAACTCTAACCCTAACACTAACCCTAACTCTAACCCTAACACTAACCCTAAACCTAACCCTAACCATAACCATAATCATAAATCTAACTAATGCTAATTCTAACACAAACCCAAAACCTAACCTAATCCTAACCCGGTCAAAAACCCTAACCCTATCCCTAAACTAACCCTACCTCTTACCCTAACAATAAAACTCAACCTCAACCTTACCTTAACACTTAAACCCAATTCCTAACCTGAATACTAATCGAAACCAAAACCCAAATTCTAAGACTAGCCCTAACACTAACCCTAAGCCTAACAATAATCCTAACACTATCCATAACCCTAACCCTAAAATAAAACATAACCCTAACCCTAAATTTAACCTTGAAACTAACCCTAACCCTATCCCGTAAACTAACCCTAACCTTAACCCTAACCATAATTATTACACTAATTCTAAAGCACTCCTAACCAGAACCCTAACACATAGCCTAACCCTGACCTTAACACAAACCCTTATCCTAAACCTAATCCTAACACAAATCATAATTCTAATCTTAACGAACCCTAACCCTAAACTTAAATCTAACCCTAAAACTAACACTAACACTAACCTTAACACGAATGCTATCCCTAACTGTAACAGTAACACTAACATTAAACCTAACACTAAACCTAGCCCTAACACTAAACATAACCTTTTCCCTAACACTAAATCAAACTCTAACCCTTAACAAACCGAACTCAAACCCTAACACAAACCCAAAACTTAAATCTAATATTAACCTAAACTGAACCATAAATGTAACCCTTACACTAAACCCAAACCCTGACACTATCACTAACCCTAACCCTAAAACTAACACTAAACTTAACCCTAACCTTAATCTTAAACCTAAACCTAACATGAATCCTAAAACTAAATATAACACTAATGCTAACAATAACCCTAAACCTAACCCTAAACTTAACCCTAATACTAACCCTAATCCTAACACGAACCCTAACCTAACCCTAACCCTAAAACTAACACAAACACTAAACCTAACCCTAACCCTCACACTAACCTTAATTATAATATTAAACCTTATAGGAAACCTAAACCTAACTTTAAGAATAACACTAAACCTAACCCTACCCCTGCCCCTAACACTAAAACTAACCATGACACTAAACCTGACACTAACCCTAACTCTAACTGTAACCCTAACCTGAACGGTAACGCTAAACCTATCACTAAACGTAAACTTAACACAAAACCTAACACAAACTTTAACCATAAAACTAACCTAACCTTAACCCTAACCCTTACCTAACCTAATACTGACGCTAAAACTAACACTAATGCTAACCTAAACCTAATACAAACCCTAACCTTAACCCTAACATTATTACTAAACATATTTCTAACCATAAATCTAAAATTAACCCTAACACTATTAATTACCCTAACACTAACCCAAACCTTAAAACTTAAATTAACACTAACTCTTACCTTAACCCTTACCCTAACCCTAATGCTACCCTAAACCTAACCCTAACCCTAACCCTTACACTAACCCTAAACCTAAAACTAATTCTAACCCTAACCATAACCCTAACCCTACAAGTAAAACAATCCCTAACCCTAAATCTAACACTAAACCTAAACCTAAACTTAACCCTTACACTAACACTAACACTAACCCTAATCCTAACATGAAATGTAACCATAAACTTAACCCTAACCCTATACCTAACACTAACTCTAACCCAAACCCTAAAACTAACTCAAACCCGAAACATATATTTAAACCTAACGCTAACACTAGCAGTAACACAAATTCTATCCCTCACCCTAACACTAACCCTAAACCTAATCCAAAACCTATACGTAAACCTTACACTAACACTATCACTAAGCCTAATCCTAAAAATAACTTTAAAACTAACGTTAAAATATACTAACACTATCCCTAATCCTTACACAAAATCTAACCCTAACACAAACACTAACCTTAACACTAACCGTAACCTAAACATAACCCTATACCTAAACCTAACCCGAATCATAACCATAACCATAAACCTAACCCTAACCCTACCAAATATATACACTAAACCTAACCCTAACACTAACACTAACACTGAACCTAACCCTACCCCTAACCCTAACCCTAAGCCTAACACTAACTCTAACCTTAACCCTAACTCTAACTTTAAAATTTACCCATACCATAAATTAACCCTAAACCTAATCCTATCCCTAAAACTAGCACTAATCCTAACCCTAACCCTAACATTAACCCTAAATCTATCTTTATCTCTAACACTATCCGTAACCCTAAACCTAACTCTAATCCTAAACCTAACACTAACACTTACCCTAAACCTAACCGTAACAAGAACAATCACCCTTACCCTAATACTAACCCTAATCCTAATTCTAAGTTTAAAATTAACCCTAAACCTAAACCTCAATCGAACCCAAACACAAATCCTAACCATAAATCTGACCCTAACCTTACCCTAACCCTAATTCTAACCCAAATCCTAACCGTCACCCTAACCCTAACCTTAACAAAACCCATAACCATAACCCTAATACTAACCCTAAACCTGACCCTAAATTTAACCCTAACCCTAACCCAACCCTAAAACTAATTGTAATCCTAACCCTAACCCTAAAACAAACCCTAACCCTAACCCTAGCATGAACCCAAAACATAACCCTAAACCTTATATGAATCCTAACCCTAACCCTAACCCTAAAATTAACACTAACACTAACTCTAACTGTAACCTTAACCCTAACCCTAACACTTACCCAAAACCTAACCCTAACTCTCACACTTACCCTTAACCTAACACTAACTCTAACACTATCTTTAACCCTAACCCTAACGCTAATCCTAAAATTATCACTAAACCCAACCCTAACCATAAATATAATCCTAACACAAAACCTAATTCTAAAGCTAACACTTACTCTAATGCTAACCCAAAAACTAAAAAAAACCCTAACCCTAACTCTAACCCTAACCCTAAGCCTAACCTTAATTCTCACCCTAACACTTACACTTACACAAAACCTAACCCTAATCCTAAAACCACCCTAAACCTCAACCTAAACATAAACAAGAACCTTACACTAACACTAACACTAACCCTAACCCTAACCCTAAACCTAACACTTACTTTAAAACTATCCTTAAACTGAAACCTAACGCAAACACTAGATCTAATCCAAACACAAAATTTAACCCTAACACAAACCGTAACCCTAACACAAACCCTAAACTAACACTAACCCTATTCCTAAACCTAAACAGAATCCTAATAGTAACCATAACCATAACCTTACACTATTCCTAACCCTAACTAACTTTAACCCTAACCCTAACACTAACACTAAAACTTACCCTAAATTTAAACTTAAAACTAACCCAAACACTAACCCTAATCCTAAACCTAACACTAACCATAACACTAAGCCTAACATTAACCCTAAAATGAATCCTGCCCCTGAACCTAACCCTAACCCTAACCCTCAACTAAACCTAATTCTAACCCTAACACTTACACTATGCCTAAACCTAACTTTAACACTAACACTAAACCTAACCCTAACCGTAACACTAACTCTATTACGAAATTTGACACTACATATAACACCAAACCTAACTCTAACCCTAACCCTAACCTGAACCATAAACCTAACACTAACATTAAACCTAAACATAAAACAAACAATAAAACAAACATTTGTCGCGACTTCTTGCCCTCAAGGAAGACGCAACACTCAGGAATCTTCTTTCAGCAGTTTTTATTTCAGGCCCTTGATAGTTCTTCTTCTCTCTCTCGGATGCCCCTCCCAGCCTTAATAAAGCATCTCAAGCCCCAATGCAAAGCAGCCACGTGGAGCTTTCTCATAGGGTGATGAAAAGTCATGCGCCAACTCTCCCAAATAAGGAGTTGTTTGTCACAGACCACAGCGGAGCCAGCGCCATCTTGTAATGGCGACCATAATTTGCATAAACGGCAGAAGCGGCTCACCACAAACATTAACCATAAACCTAATCTAACCATAACCCTAACCATTAACTAAACTTAATACTAACCCTAAAACTAACACTAACCTTAACACTAACTATACCCTGACACTAACACTAACCTTCAGCTAAAACGTAACCATATAACTAAACCTAAACTAACCCTAACCCTAAACCTTACATTACCACTAACCCTATTCATAAAACTAACATTAAACCTAACCCTAACCCTAACTCTAATTTTTATCCAATTTGTAACTCTCAGACTAACCCTAAACCTATCTTTAACCCTAACACTATCCCTAACCCTAACTTTAACCCCAACCCTAAGTCTAACACTAACCCTAATCAGAAACCTAACCCTCACCCTAACACTAACCCTAACCCTAACCCAAACACTAACTCTAAAACTAATTCTAACCCTAACCCTTACACTAACACTCACCGTAAGCTTAACACTAATCCTAATACTTTCACTAAATCTAACACTAAACCTAAAACTAACCCTAAACCTAATGCTAACACTAACCCTAAAACTATCCCTAACACTACCACTTACAATAACCCTTACTGTAACACAAACCCTAAACCTAAATGTAACATTAACCCTAACCCTAACCATAACACTAACATTAACTCAAATACAAACCTTATCACTAACCCTAACACTAAACCTAACCCTAACCCTGAGCATAACAGTAACTCTAACCCTAGCCCTAACCCTAACACAATCTCTAAACTTAACCTAATACTAACCTTATCACAAACCTTAACCCTAACCCTAACCTAACCGTAACACAAACCCTAACCCTACAGCTAAAACTAATACTAAACCTATCACAAACATTATCCCTAAACCTAACACTAACCCTAACCCTTAGACTAATCCTAATCATACCCTAACATTAACACCAACTGTAATCCTAATCAAAACCTTAACACATAACCTAACCCTAAAACTAACACTAACACAAACCCTAAGCCTAACCCTAGCACTAAACCTAAATCTAACACTAAACTTAACCCTAACACTAACAAGAATTGAAATGCTAATTCTAACCCTAAACCTAATATTAACCCTAAATATATTCCTAATCCTAACCATAACATTAAGCCTAACACTAACACTAAACATAACCCTAAACCTAATACTAAACCTAACCCTAAACCTAAAACTAACCTTAAACCTAACCCTAAACCTATCACTAACCCTAAACCTAACATTAACCCAACCATAACCATAACACCAATCCTAAACCTAACTGAAACCCTAACCTTAACCCTAACCCCTAACCCAACCCTAACCCTAATCCTAACCCTCACGCTAAACCGAACCCTAACAGTAACCCTAAATCTAAACCTTACCATAACTCTAACCTTAACATAATGTTAACCAATATCCTGACCCTAACCTAAAACAAACACTATCGCTAACCCTAACTTTAACTCTTACCCTAACATTAACCCAAAACCTAAACATAACCCTAACTCTAACTCTAATCCTGACAGTAACCATAGCCGTAACCCTAACCCTAATCCTAACACAAACCCTAACACTAACCTAACCCTGACCCTAACCCGAACCCTAACTCTAAACTTTAGCCTAAATCTAACACTGACACAAACCGTAATGCTTACTCTAAACCTAACCTAACCTTTACCCTAACTGTAAACCTAACGAATCCTAACCATAACCATAACCATGACCCTATCCTTAACCATATAGTTAACACACACCCTAACTCAAACGCCAACACTAACCCTAAACCTAACACTAACCCTAACCTAACCCTAAAACTAACCCTAACCCTAACACTAACACTAACCATAACACTGTCCCTTACCTAATCGTAACTATAATGCTAACCCCATCTCTAATCCTATAACTAATCCTATTCCTAACCTAAACAAAATCTAACATTATAACTAACCCTAAACCTAATGCTAACACTAAAAATAACACTAAACCTACCCATAACACTAACCTTCACACTAACCTTAACCCTAACCCTAACCATAACACTAACTCTAACCAGAACCCTAACACATAGCCTAATGCTATCCCTAACCCTAACAAAAACACTAAACCTAAACCTAACCATAAAACTAACCCTAACACTAATGCTAACCTTAACTCTATCCCTAACAAGAATTGTAACCTTACACCTAATCTGAAAGCTAAGAGTTCCCTTCACTGTAAACCTAAGCCTAACCCTAACCCTGACAGGAACACTAACCCTAACACTAACCCTAATACTAACATTAAATTTAACCCTTAACACTAACACTAATACTTAACATTAATACTTAACAAGAATTGTAACCTTACACCTAATCTGAAAGCTAAGAGTAACCTTCACTGTAACCCTAAGCCTAACCCTATCCCTGACAGTAACCCTAACCCTAACACTAACCCTAAACCTAACGCTAACATTAACATTAAATTTAACCTAACACTAACATTAATACTAACCCTAACCCTAACCCTGACCCAAATCCTAAAACGAACCTTATATGTAACCCTAACACTTACCTTAACCCTAAACCTAGCCCTAACACTAACCCTAAAAATATTCCTAAACCTAGCCCTAACCGTTACCCTGACCTTCAACCTAAAACTAAACCTAATGCTAAACATAAAAGTAAACCTAATCCTAACCATAACACAAACCCTAACACTAACCCTAACGCTAACTCTTACACAAACACTAACCTTAACCCTAACATTAACCCTAACCTTAATGCTAACATTAACAGTAACAAAAACAAAACCCTAACCCTAACGATAATTTTACTCATAACCTTTACACTAACCCTTAACCTAAACATAACCCTAAAACAAATCCTAACCTTAAACTTAACCCTAATACTAACACAAACCCTATCTCTAACCCTAACCCTAACACTAACTCTAACCCTAATCCTAAACATTACCCTAACCCTAACACTAACACTAACCCTAACACTAACCCTAAACCTAACCATAACAGTAACCCTAACCAAACACTAACACTAACCCAAACATAATGCTAACCCTAAAACTAACCCTAACTCTAAACCTGAACTTAATCCAAAATTTATCCATAACCTTACACTAAACCTACCCCTAACAAAAAAATCTAAACCTAACACAAACCCTAACCATAATTCTAACCCTAACATAACACTTATCCTATCCCTGAACTTAACCCGAATTTTAATCGAAAATATAAACCTAATCATAACCCTAACACTAACATTAAAACAAACATTAACCCTATCCCTAACATTAACATGAACTCTAACCATAAACCTAACCCTAAAAATAACACTTACTCTAAAAGTAAACTTAACCCTAACACTAAACTTAACACTAATCCTAACCCTAAATCTAACCCTAACTCTAAAACTAAGCCTGACCCTAACCCTAACAATAACCCTAACCATAATATTGACCCTAACTCTAAACCTAACTATAACCCTAACCCTTTCCCCAAAACTAACCTTAAACCTAACCCTAAACCTAAAAATACCCTAACCCTAACGCTTACACTAACCTTAACCCTAACCCTACCCCTAACACTAACTGTAACCATAACCCTAATCCTCACCCTAATAATTACCCTAACTCTAATCCTAACACTACCCTAAACCTAACCCTAAACCTATTACTAACCATAACCCTATCCTTAACTCTAACAATAAGCCTACTCTAAGCCTAAACCTATCACAATCCCTAACCATAAAACTAACCCTAACTTAAACCTAACACTAACACTAAGCCAAAAAACAACCCTAACTCTAACACTAATCCTAATTGTAACCCTTAACTGAAACCTAACCCTAACCCTAGCACAAAACGTAACCCTAACCCTAACAATATCACTAACTCTAAACTTCAACCTAAAGCTAACACTAACCATAAAACTATGCCAAACCATAACCCTAACCCTAAACATAACATTAAAACTAACTGTAACCCTAAACCAAACCTAACCCATACCCTAACACTAACACTAACTCTAAACCTAAACCTAACCCTAACTCTAACCCTAAACATGATAGTAACCATAACCCTAAGCCTAACGCTAACCCTAACACAAACACTAACCCTAACCTAACCCTAAACCTAAAACAAACAATAAACCTAAACCTAACCCTGACCCTAACCTAAAAGACAGCCGAAACCTAACCCTAAAACTAACATTTACCCAAACACTAACACTAAACCCAAACCTAACCCTAATCCATACCCTAAATCTCACCTTTACACTAACCCTAATACTTACCCTAAAACTAACCTAACTCTAACCCTAACCATAAACATAACTCAAATATTAACTGTACCATAACCCTAAACCAAACCCTAAACCTAACGGATACCCTATCCCAATACCTAACACTAACACTAACCCTAACACTAATGCTATCCTAACCCTAATACTAAACCTAAACTCAAACCTAAACCTATCACTAACACTAAACCTAATGTTAACCCTAAACCTAACCCTAACCCTAACCCTAACACTAAAACAAACCATAACCCAAACCCTAACACTAACCCTAAAGCTAACCCTAATTCTATACCTAACATTTACCCTAACCCTTATATGAAACCTAACACTAACACTTACTCTAAGCCTAACTCTAACCATAAACCTAACTCTAACATGAAACCTAACCCTAATCCCAACCCTAATCCTAACACTAACCCTAAACCATAAGCCTAACACTAACCCTAATCCTAACCTTAACCACAACCCTACCACTAACCCTAAACTTAAACCTAACATTAACTCGAACACTACTCCTATCTGTAAGCCTAAGACTAACCCTAACTCTACAACAAAACCTAACCCTAACCCTCATCCTAAAACAAACACTTACCCTAGCACTAACACTAAACCTAACACTAACCCTAACACTAAACTTATCCGTTACTCTGAAACTAATCCTAACCGTAACCATAACCCCAAACCTAACCCTTAACTAACACTAAACATAACCCTAGCCCTAAACTTAACACTAACCATAAATCTAACCCTAACCCTAACAATAAACCTAAACCTATATTTAACCCTAACACTATCCCTAACACTAACCATATCCCTAACCCTAAATGTAACACTAACCCTAACCCTGCCCTTAACACTAACGCTAACACTAACCCTATCCCTAACTGTAACACGAACACTAACCCTCACCCTAACACTAACCTTAACCGTAACCCTAACCCTAACCCTAACACTAATTGTAACCCTAATCTTAATTCCAGATATAAACAAACAGAAACCCTAACCCTAACCTAACCCTAACCCAAACCCTAACGATAACTATAACCTTAACCCTAAACCTAACCCTACCACAAACCATAAACATACCCCTAACACTAAACCTAAACTTAACACTAAACCTAACCCTTATACTGACCCTATGCCTAACACTAATTCTAACCCTAACCTAAAACTAACTCTTAAACAAACCGTAATCTAACCCTACACTAACCATAAACTTCATTCTAACCCTAACGCATACACTAAACCTAACCCTAAACCTAAACCTAACACAAACTCTAACACTAACCCTAACCAGAAACTAACCCTAAACCTTATCCTAAACATAAAGCTCACACTATCTCTAACACTAACCCTAAGCATAACCCTAATAGAACCCTCAACCTAACAAAAAACCTAACCCGAAACCTAAAACTACCAGTAACCCTAACTCTAATAATAACACTAACCCTTAAAATGACCCTTACTGTAACTCTAACCCTAATTCTAACCATAACGATAACCGAAACCTAACCCTAACCCCAACCCTAACATAAAACCTTACCCTAACCTAATACTAACTCTAACACAAACCCTAATCATAACCATAACCTGACCCTAACACAAAATCTAAACCTAACCCTAACCCTAGCCCTAAATCTAACCATAACCATAACAATAACATGAACCCAACCATAAAGCTAACCTAACCCAAAACCAAACCATAAGCGTTACCCTTACACTAAACCTATCCCTAACACTAACCCTAACACTAACTCTAAACTTAACCCTAACCACAACCTTAACACATAGCCTAACCCTAACCCTAACCCTAACACTAACACTAAACTTAACACTAACACTAACTTTAACACTAACCATAACACTAAATCTAACTCTAGCAAAATCCCAACAGAAACTCTGACCCTAACTGAACCCTAATCGAATCCTAACCATAAATGTAAACCTAAACCTAACCCTAAAACAAACCCTAACCCTAACACTAACAGTAACCCTACTCCTAAACTTAACCCTAAACCTTACACTAACCATAACCTAACACTAATCCTCACCCAAAACCTAAACCTAAAACAAACCCTTACCGTAACACTAACCCTAAAACTAAACCTAAACCTAACCTTACACTAACCCTAACTAAACCTATTACTAACTCAAACCGTAACCTCAACCCTAAAACTAACACTTATCATAACCCTAACCCAAACTCTAAAACTTACCGTAAACCTAACCCTAACCCTACACAAACCCTAACTCTTACCATAACAGTAACCCTAATCTAAATCTAACACTGACCGTAAACTAAAGCAAACCCCTACCCTAATACTAACACTGAATCTAAAACTAAACTTTAACCAAAACCTAACCCTAACACTAACACTAACCTAATCATAACACAAAATCTAAACATAACAGAAACCTTAATGTAAAACTAATCCTAACCTAACACTAACCAATACCTAAAACTAACCTGAATCTTAACCATAACAATAAACCTAACCCTAACCCTAACCTAAACATTAACACAAACCCTAACCCTAATACTATCCCTAAATCTAAACCTAACCCTAAACCTTACACTAATCCTAAACCCAAAACTAATCCTATCACTAACCCTAAGCCTGATCCTAACCCTAAACGTAACATTTACCCTAACCCTAACACTAAACCTAACACTAAGCCTAATCCCAAACCTAATCCTAACTCTAACCCAAACACTAACACTTACCCTAATCCTAACCGTAATCCTAAATCTAACCCTTATTCTATTCCTAACCCTAACATTATCCCTAAATCTATATTTAACCCTAACACTATCCCTAAACATAAACCAAAACCTAACCCTAACAATAAACCTAACCCTAACCCTCAGTTTAACACTTACCCTAACCCTAACCCTAACACTAACACTAACACTAACACTAA
>NW_026006225.1:46904-55571 GCF_001458135.2 Marmota marmota marmota
GTTCCGCCTACCTGGCAGGCGCGGGGGGTGGGGGGCGGCTCTGCCCCTCAGCAGGCCGCTGGGCCTGCTCTGTGAGTGGTCACAGTTCCCTCTACCTTGCCGGTGCAGGGGGAGGGGGCGGCTCTGTCTCTCAGCAGGCCGCTGCTCCTCTTCTTCCCGTGGGTCGCAGGCCCGCCTACCTTGCAGGAGTGATTGGAAGCTCTGTCCCACCGCAGGCCACTGGGCCTTTTCTGTTGGTGGTCACAGTTCCGCCTACCTGGCAGGCGCGGGGGATGGGGGGCGGCTCTGCCTCTCAGCAGGCCGGTGCTCCTCTTCTCTAAATCTAATTCTAACCCTAAAACAATCTCTAAGCCTAACCATAACATTAATCTTAACCTAATCCTAAACCTAAAACTAATCTTAACCCTAAACCTTACCCTAACATTAACCCTAACCCTAACACTAACATTAACATCCAAATCCAAAGTCTAAACCTAACGGTAATTTTAACCAAAACCCTAACACTAACCCTTAACCTAAACATAATCTTAAACAAAACCTAACCCTTAACCTAACCCTAATACTAATACAAACCCCATCCCTAACCCTAAACCTAACCCTAACACTAACTCTAACCCTAATCCTAAATATAATCCTAACCCTAACCCTAAAACTAAAACTAACACTAACCCTAAACCTAACCATAACAGTAACCCTAACCAAACCCTAAACCTAACCCTAACCTAACGCAAAACCTAACACTAACTCTAACGCTAAACCTAACCTTAAGCCAAAATCTATCCCCAACCCTAACAATAACCCTAAAACTAACAAAAAATCTAAACCTAACCCAAACCCAAACTTTAACACTAAACCTAACGTAACCCTAGCCCTATCCCTGATCTTATTCTGAATTTTAACCAAAAATATAAACCTAAACCTAAACCTAACACTAACATTAAAACAAAACCTATCTCTAAGAGTAATCCTAACCCTAACCCTAACCTTAACTCTAAAACTAACATGAACTGTAACCGTATACCTAACACTAAAACAAACACTTACCCTAAACCTAAACTTAAACCTAACCCTAACACTAACCTTAACACTAAACCCTAACCCTAACCCTAACCCTATCTCTGAAACTAACCCTGACCCTAACCCTAACAATAACCCTAACACTAATATTGGCTCTAATTCTAACCCTAACCTTAAAACCTAACCCTAAACCTAACACTACCCTTAACACTAATGCTAACACTAACCCTATCCCTAATCATAACAGGAACACTAACCCTCACCCTAACACTAACTGTAACCCTAATATTAATCCTAAATCTAACGTAAATGAAACCCTAACTGAAACTCTAACCCTAACCTAACCCTAACCCAAACCCTAACCCAAATCCTAACTATAATTGTAACCTTAACCTAAACCTGACCCTAACACAAACCCTAAACATAACACTAACACTAACCATAAACCTAACACTAACACTAACCCTTACACTGACCCTAAACCTAACACTAATTCTAACACTAACCTAACACTAACACTAAAACAAACCCTAATCTTAGCGTATCACTAACCCTAAACCTCACCCTAACCCTAACACATACACTAAACCTAACCCTAACCCTAACCCTAACACAGAACCTAACCCCAACCTTAACCCTAACCGTAACACTCACCCCAAACCTAACACTAAATCTAACCCTAACCTTTACACTAACCATAATCCTAACCCTAAACATAACACTAACTCTAACCTTAACCTTAACCCTAACCCTATCACTTACCCTAACCCTAACTCTAACACTTAAACTAAACCTAAATCTAGACCTAACAATAACCCTAAAACTAACCATAAACCTAACCCTAACCCTTACACTAACCTTAACCCTAACCCTAACACTAGCACTAACTATAACCATAAACATATCCCTAACCCTAACACTTACCCTAAACCTAATCCTAACTGTAACACTTTCCCTAAACCCTAACACTTACCCTAGACCCTAACACTAATCCTAATACTAAGCCTAACCCAAATCCTTACCCTAACTCTAACTCAAACAGTAACATTAATTAATCCTAACTGTAACCTAAACGTAAACCTACCCCTAAGCCTAAGAATAACCCTAAACCTAACCTTAAAAATATCTCGAAAATTAACACTAACCATAACCCTAATCCTATTTCTAACCATAACACAAACCCTAAATCCAAACCTAACACTAACCCTAATTCTAACCCTAACACTAAACCAATTCCCAATGGTAACCCTAACCCTAACCCTAAACCTAATTGTAACCCTAACCTTAACAATAACCTTAACACAAAACCTAACCCTAAACCTAACCCTAACCCTACACTTTACACTAACACTATTTCTAACCCTAACCCTAACTCTAACCCTAATCATAGCCCTAACACTAATATTTAACCTAATTCAAACAATAACCCTAACCCTAACACTAAACCTACTCCTGATACCTACACTAACCTTAACCCTAAGGTTAAACCTAGCTCTAAAACAAAGCAAACACTAATCCTAACACTAATCTTAAACCTAACCCTAACCTTAACACTAACCCTAACACTAACCCTAAGCATAACCCTAAATCAAACACTAACCCTAACCAAAACAAAAACCATAACCATAACCCTAATATAACCCTAACCCTAAATCTAACTCAACACTAACACTAACACTAACAATTACTCTTACCCTAATATTAACCAAAACCCTAACAGTAACCCTAACCTAAACCTAAGATTAACACTAACTCTAACATTAACACGAACCCTAAACCTAACACTACCCTAACCTTAATACTAACCCTAACACTAACAGTAACACTAACCCTAAGCATAACCCTAACCCTAACCCAAATCGTAACCCTATCACTAATCCTATCCCTAACCCTAACCCTCACACTAACCCTAATTCTAACCCTAACATTTACACTAATCCTACACCTAACTTTAACCCTAACACTAAACCTAACCCTAACCCTAACCTTAACACTAAACCTGACACTAAACTGAACACTATCCCCAACCCTAACCCTAACCCAAACCCTAACCTTATTCTATTCATAACCCTATCACGAAGTCTAAATCTGTCTTTAACCCTAAAACTATCCCTAACACTAACCCTAACCCCAACCCTAACCTCAATACTAAAAGTAACCATAACCCTAAACTTAACCCTAACACAAACACTAACCATAACCCTAACACTAACCTAACCCTAAACCTAAAAATAACCCTTACAGTAACCCTAACCCGAACACCAATTCTAACATAAAACTTAACCCTAACCCTAAAACAAATCCTAAGACTAAACCTAACACTGAACCTAAACCTAAGCCTAACCTTAAACTTAAAACTAAACATAAATCTAAAACTAACACAAACCCTTACCTTGACCCTGGCCCTAACCTAACCCTAACCCGAATCCTAATCGAAACCGTAACCCTAACCCTATACCTAACCCTAACACAAACCCTAAATGTAAATGTAACATGAACCCTAACACTAAACTTAACCCTAAACCTAACCAGAAATCTAACCATAACACAAACCCTAACCATAACCCTGACCCTAACATAACCCTAAGCCCTAAACACAACCCGAATCATAACTGAAATTGAAACCCTAACCCTAACTCTAAACCTTACAATAACTCTAACCCTAAAACTAATTCTAATCCTAATACTAACCCTAACCTTAAACAAAACATAACCATAACTGTAACACTAAACATAAACCTAACCCTGACACTAACCATTACACTAAACCTAACCCTAACACTAGCAGTAACACTAATTCTGACAGTAAAGTGAACCCTCACCCTAACTCTTAGCCTACACCTAAACCTAAATTTAACTTTAACTCACTTATTTAACTAAGTAATTTATTTAACTAATTTATTTAACTAACTAATTTAAACTCTAACTCACTAAACTAAACTAAACTCACCCTAACTCTAATGCTAACACAAACCCTAACCCAAAATTTAACACTAATCCGAAGGTAAACCTAAAACTAATACTAACCAAACCTGAACCATTAAGCTAAACCTAACACTAACCTAAAACCTAACCCTAACACTAACCCTAACCATAACCATAACAGTAACTCTAACCCTAACCCTACAGTTAACACAAACATTACACTTAAGTAACACTAACCCTTTCACAAACCAAACCCTAAACCTAAAACTAAACCTAAATATAACCCTAAATGTAACCCGTACACTAAACGTAAGGCCAACCCTAACCCTAACCCTAACGCTAACTCTAACCAGAAACCTAACACATAGCCTAACCATGACCCTAGCACTAACAGTGACCCTAAACCTAAACTTAACACTAACCCTAAATCTAATTTTAAACTTAAATCTAACTCTAACACGAATCGTAAGAGTAATCCTAATCCTAACTCTACAATAACCCTAACCATAACCATAAACGTAACCATAACACTAACCCTAACACAAAGCTTAACACTAACACTAACCCTAACCCAAAGCCTAACTCTAACACTAAACCTAACACTAAGCCTAACCTTAACCCTAATGCTAATATTAATACTAACAATAACCCTAATATTAACTCTAACCCTAATTCTATTTGTAACCCTAAAACTAACCCTAAACCTATCACTAACACAAATCCTAACACTAACCCTAAACCTAACACAAACACTCACCCTAACCCTAACACTAAACCTGAAACTAACACTAAAAATAACACAAACTCTAAAACTAATTCTAACCCTATCCATAACCATAAACCTAACCCTAAAATAAAACCTAACACTAACCCTAACAATAACCAAAATCCTTAAACTAAAACTAACCTTAAACCTAATCCTAAACATAATACAAACCCTAACCCTAATACTTACAATAACATTATCCCTAACAGCAACACTAACTCTATCTTAACATTAATCATAACCCTAACACTTATCCTAACACTATCCATAACCCTAACCATAACACTAACTCTATACCTAATCCTAAACCTACACAAACCCTAACCCTAAACCTAAACCTAAAACTAACCCTAACCCTAAAACTTGACTTAACACAAACTCAAACCTGAAACCTAAACATACTGATAATATTAATGGTAACACTAAACATAACCCTAACCATAATCCTAACACAAACCGTAACCTTAACCCTAACCCTAACACTAACCCTAACACTAACCCGATTACTAACCCTAAAACTATGCCTAAACCTAAAACTAACCCTAACATTAATCCTAATCATAAGCCTGATTTTAACCCTAACCCTAACACTAACCTTAAACCTAACTCTAACCCTAACTCTAACCATATTCCTAAACCTATACCTAACACTAACACTAACCTTAACCCTAACACTAACCCTAAACCTAAACCTAATACTTTTCATAACCCTAAATCTAACACTAATTCTAAACCTAAACTTAACCCCAAACCTAACCTTAACCCTAAACCTAACACTAAACCTAACCCTAACCCTAACACTAACCCTAAAACTAACACTAACCCTAACCCTAACTCTAACAATAACACTAACCCTAACACTAACCCTAACACTAACACTAATATTAACCCTAAACCTAATTCTAAACCTAATCATAACAATAACTCTAACCCTAACCCTACACCTAACACAAACTCTACACTTAACCTAACACTAACCCTATCACAAACCCTGACCCTATCCCTAACCTACATTTACAAAAACCCTTACACAAACACAAACCATAACCCTAAACCAAACACTAAGTATAAACTTAAACCTAAACGTTACCCTTACACTAACCCTAAGACCAACCTTAACTCTAATGCTAACTATAACCAGAACCCTAACCAGAACCCTAACACATAGCCTAATCATGACCCTAACGCTAACACTGACTTTGACCCTAAACCTAACACTAATCCTAAACCTAACTCTAAACTTAATTCTAACCCTAACATGAATCATAACACTAATCCTAATCCTAACTCTACAATACCCCTAACCATAACTCGAACCCTAACAATAACACTAACACTAACCCTAAAACTAACACTAACCCTAACCCAAAGACTAACACTAACACTAAACCTAACACTGAGCCTAACCATAACCCTAACCCTAACAGTAATACTAACAATAACCCTAATCCTAACTCTAAACCTAATCCTATTTGTAACCCTAACACTAACCCTACCCCTATCCCTAACACAAATTCTAACACTAACCCTAAACCTAACACAAACATTCACCCTAATTGTAACACTAAACCTAACACTAACACTAAAAATAACCCAAACTCTAAAACGAATCCTAACCATATCCATAACATAAACCTAACACTAATGTTAAAACTAACACTAACCCTAACACTAACCCAAACCCTTAAACTAAAACTAACCCTAAACCTAACCCTAAACATAATACAAACCCTAAACTTAATACAAAACCTAAACATAATACAAACCCTAACCCTAACAGTTACACAAATTCTATACCTAACTTTAACACTAACTCTAACTTAACACTAATCATAACCATAACACTTAACCTAACACTAATTCTAACCCTAACCCTAAATATATCTATAACCCTAACCCTAAACCTATCACAAACCCTAAATCTAACCCCAAACATAAAACTATCCCTAACACTAACACTAACCATAACACAAAATCAAACCCCAAACCTAACCCTATTGATAATCCTAACAGTAACCCTAAACATAATCCTAACCCTAACCCTAACACAAACTTTAACCCTAACCCTAATCCTAACACTAACCCTAACACTAACCCTAATACTAACAATAACACTAACCCTAAAATTATGCCTAAACCTAAACCTACCCTAACGCTAATCCTAATCATAAACCTAATTTTAACCCTAACCAAAACCCTCACACAAACCTTAAACCTAATTCTAACCTTAACTCTAAGCCTATACCTAAACCTATACCTAACACTAACCCTAAACCTAAACCTAAAGCTAATACTTTTATAACCCTAAACCTAACACTAATTCTAAACCTAAACCTAAACCTAAACCTAAGACTAAACCTAACCCGAACCCTAACAGTAATCCTTACCCTAACTGTAATCCTAATCCTAACACTCACCCTAACCCTAATACAAACCCTAACAAAAACCTTAACCCTAAACCTAACCTAACCCTTATTCTAACCCTAACACTAACAATAACCCTAACCCTAACCCTAACAAGAATACTAAACAAAACACTAACACTATACTTAACCCTAACCCTAAAACTAACCCTAAACCTAATCCTAAACCAAGCTATAACACTAACCATAACCCGTACCCTAATCCTAACCCTAAACTTACCTGTAACACTAACCTTAACCCTATACCTAAACTAATACTAAATGAAAATGTAACCCTAAACCTAACCCTAATCCTTACAGAAACCATAACCCTAAGCCTAACATTAACCCTATCCATAACCCTAACCCTAAGACTAAACCAAACTCCAAATCTTACCTTAACACTAAACCTAATCATAACCCTAACCTTATTCCTAAACCTAACCCTAACCAAAAAAGAAACCCTAAACCTAAACCTAACCCTAATCCTAACACAAAATTTAACTTTAACCAAAACCCTTAATTTAACCCTAACTCTAACACTAACCCTAACCCTAACTCAAAAACCAATCCTAACCCTAACCATAACAGTAATCCTAACCTAACCCTAACCCTTACCTAACACTAACCCTTACACTAACCCAAACCCTAACACTGAAACTAACCTTAAGCCAAAACCTAAGCCTAACTGTAACACTAGCCCTAATCCTAACACAGAATCTAACCCAAAAACAAACCCTAACCCTATCACTAACCCTAAACTTATCCCTAGCCTAACCTGAATCCTCAGCATAATGGTAACCTTAAGACTAACCCCAACTCTAATATTAACAGAAACCCTAACCCTAACCGTAACACTAACTCTAAATCTAAACCCAAACCTACACCTTAAAATAACGCTAAACATAACACTAACAATAATTCTAACCCTAATCCTAACACTTACCCTAACCCTAAACTTAACCCAAACCCTAACACTAACCCTAAACATAAACCTAGCAATAACAAAAACCCTAAACCTAACCCTAACCCTAAACCAACCCGAACCTTAATGCTAACACTAAACCTCACACTAACCCTAATTTTAACACTATACCTTACACAAACCCTAAACCCAACATTAACCCTAACCCTAACCCCAAACCTAACCCAAACAGTAAACATGACCCTAAACCTTAACTGTAACCATAACAAAACCTGAACCGTACCCTTAAACCTAACACTAAAGCTAACCATAACACAAACCCTAAACGAAAACTTAACCATAAACCTAACCTAACCCAAACCCTAACCCTTACCTAACCCTTACACTATCGCTAACCCTAACACTAAAACTAACAATAACAATAATCCTAACCAAAGCCTAGTACTAAAACTATCCCCAACCCTAAACATTTAACTAAACCTAATCCTAACATTAACCTTAAACCTAACACTAACCCTAACACTAATCCTAACACTAAGCCTAAACCTAACCTTAATCCTAACCCTAACAGCAATACTAACCCTAAAGCTAACCCAACTGAAAGTCTAACCCTTAATATATATATATATATA
>NW_026006225.1:56376-70722 GCF_001458135.2 Marmota marmota marmota
CCTAACCCAAACCCTAACCCTACACTGAATACAAACCCTAAACCTAACCTAACCTGAAGCCTAACACAAACCCTAACCCTAACCCTAACCTAACCCTAACCTTAAAACTAACCATAACCCTAACCCTAACACTAATACTAAACCTAACCCTAACCCTAAAATTAACCTAACTCTAACCCTAACACTAAACCTAACACTAACCCTAAAACTAATCCTAACACAAACCCTAACCCAAATCCTACCACTAGCCCTAAGCCTAACCATAACACTAACTCTAACTCTAAACATAAACCTAACCCTAATGCTAACAAAATCCTAACCCTAAACAAAACACAAACCCTAAACTGTACCCTCATCATAACACTAACAGAAACCCCAACCCTAACTCTAACACTAATCCTAAAGGTAAACCTAAGCGTAACCCTAAACCTAACCCTAACAATAACCCTAACCCTAAACTTGTCACAAACTCTAACATTAAACCTAAGGCTAATGCTAACACTAATTATAACCCTAACCCTAATCCGAAGCTAAGCCAAACCCAAACCTTATACATAACATTATCCCTAACCCTAACTCAAACACTAACCCTAAAATTACCCAAACCACAACTCTAACCCTAATCTGAACCGTAAACCTAACCTTAACCCTAATTCTATCCCTAACACTAACACAAATCTTACCCCTAATCTAACCCTATCCCTAACCCAAAACTAACTCTAACACAAACACTAACCTGAAATCTAACTTTAAACCTAAACCTAACCCGAACACAAAACCTAACCATAAACCTGACACTAAACCTAAACCTAATAGTAAATGTAACAGTTACTCTAATCCTAACTCTAATACTAACAGTAACACTAAATGTAACCCTAACCAGAACCCTAACACATAGCCTAAACCTAACAATAACCCTAACCCTAACTCTAACACTAACGCTGACACTAAACTTAACACAATCCCTAACTGTAACCCAGCCCTAACCCGAGCCATAACCTTAAATCTCACACTAACCTTAAACCTAACACCAACCCTAAACCAAACAATAAACCTAAATCTAACCTAATTGTAAACATAACTATTTCAAAACCCTAATACTAACCCTCGGCCTATCACTAACTCTAACACTAAAACTAACCTAATACTAACACTATCCCTAACCCCAAAGATAACCCTATAACTAACCCTAATCCTAACCCAAACTCTAAACCTAACATTAACTCTAACTTTAACCCTGACCCTAACACTAAACCTAACACTAAGCCGAAACCTAACCCTAACACTAACCCCAACAATAACACTAAGCCTAACCCTAAACCTAACCGTAACTCTAACCCATATCCAATTTGAAAACCTAACACTATAAATCTAAACCTATATTTAACCCTAAATCTATCCCTAAACCTAACCCTAACCCTAACTCTAAAAAATTCCCTAACCCTAACCCTAATATTAACACTAAACTTAACCTAACAGTTACACAAACCCTAAACCTAACCCTAATGCTAGCTCTAACTGTAAATTTAACCCTAATCCTAACACTTACCCTAACCCTAACCCTAACTCTAACACTTACCCTAAACCTTCCCATAACCCTAACACAAAACGTAACCCTAAATCTAACCCTAAACCTAACCCTAACTCTAACCCTAACACAAAACCTAAACACAAACCTAACACTAACCGTAACCCTAACCTTAACAAAATGCAAACCATTAATCTAATGCTAACACTGTAAACCTACCTTAATACTAACCCTACTTTAAACATAATACAAACCCTAACCCTAAACCTAACACTAACCCTAACATTAACCCTAAACATAACCCTAAACATAACCCTAAACCTAAATGTAACCATAAACCTATCCCTAACCCTAACCCTAACATGAACCCAAACCCTAATTTAAACCTAACCCTAACACAAACCCTAACCCTAACTCTAACCTAAACCTAACCATAACTGTAACACTAACCCTAACCCTAACCTTAACCCTATCCCTAACACTAACCCTTACACTAACCCTAACACTAACCCTAACCCTAACCTTAACCCTAACCCTAACACGAATCATAAACCTAAACCTAACAGTAACACTAACACTGAAGCTAAAAGTAACCTTAACACTAATACTAACCTTAACATTAACACTATATAATCCTAAATATAACCAGAACCCTAATCCTAAACCTAAACCTAACACTTACATACACCTTAATTCTAAACTTAAACCTAACTCTAATGCTAACCCAAAATCTAACTCTAACCCTACCACTAATCCTAATCGTAACACTAAACCTAACCCTACACCTAACCTGAAATCTAAAACAAAACCTAAACCTAACACCAATCTTAACACAAATTTAACTCTAAACCTAACCCTAACCCTAATCCTAACACAAACTTTTACCCTAACCCGAACCCTAACCCTCAGCCTAAAACAAACCCTAACCCTAACCATAATAGTAATCCTAACCTAATCCTAACCTACTGCTAACCCTTACACTAACCCAAACCATAACCCTAAAACTAACCTTAATCCAAAACCTAAGACTAACCTTTACACTAACCCTAATCCTAAGACAATATCTAACCCTAACACAAAACCTAATCCAAATGCAAACCCTAACATAAACCTAACCATATCCTAAACCCAAACACAAATTCTAAGTGTATCCATAAACCTAACCTTAACCCTAACCCTAAAATTAACACAAACCCTAACATAGAATTAACCCTAAAATTAACCCGAACCTTTAACATACACTAACCCTAACACTAAATCTAACACTAAATCTAATCGTAATCCTACAGTAAACCTAAAACTTACCATAACCCTAATCTTAACCCTAAATCTAACACTAATCCTAAACCTAACCCTAACACTAAACCTAACCCTAATCCTATCCCTAACCCTTATACGAACGCTAAGGCTATCCCTAACCCTCACACTAACCGTAATTCTAACCCTAACCGTTACACTAACATTAAACCTAAATATAACCTTAACCCTAAAACTAACCCTAACCCTAACCCTAACTAACCTGACCCTAAATGTAACACTGAAATTAACTCTAACCCTAACCCAAACCCGAAGCATAACACTAACCCTAACACTAAACCTAATCCTAACACAAACCACTAACCAAAAAGTTAAACCTAAACTTAACCTAACTCTAAGCCTAAAACTTACCTAACCCTAATACTAATCCTAACTCAAACACTAAAATTAACCCTAACCCTAACCCTAACCCCATCCCTAACCCTATCACTAACCCTAACCGTAACCTTATACCTAACCCTAAACCTAACATTACCCCTAACCCTAACCCTAACCTTAACACTAAACCGAAGGCTAACACTAACCCTAACTCTGACCCTTATCCTATTTGTAACCCTAACTCTAACCCTAAACCTATCTGTAAACCTAACACTATCCCTAAACCTAACCCTAACCCTAGCGGTAAACCCAACACTAAACCTAAAACAACCCCTAACCCTCAACCTAACACTAACCCTAACCCTAACTCTAATCTAAACCCTAACCCTAAGAATAACCCTAATTCTATACCTAACCATAAATCTAACCCTAACACAAACAATCACTGTAGCTCTGACCCTAACCTAACCCTAAAAGTAACACTAATGGCAACCCAAACAGTAACACTAACCCTAAACCTAACAGTAAACCTAAGCCTAAACCTAAAAGATATCTTAACACTAACACTAACCATATCACTAACACTAACCCTAAATGTAACCCTAACCCTAACCCTAAGTGAAACACAATCCAAAACCCATACCATAACACTAAAACTAACCTAACTTAACCCTAATTCTAACACTAACCCAAACCCTAACACGGACCCTATACCCAACCCTGAAATAAGCCCTAACCTTATCCCCTAAACTTTCTTCTAAAAATAAACCTAACACTAACCATAACCCTAATACAAACCATAACCCAAACCTAACACTAACCTGAAAACTATCCCTAACCCTAACCCTCACACTACACCTAACCCTAAACCTAACCGTAACACTAACCAGAACCCTAACATATAGCCTAATGCTAACCCTAAACCTAACACTAACACTAAAACTAACCAAAACCCTAAAACTAAATCTAATCCTAACGCTAATCTTAACACAAACCCTAACACGAATCATAATCCTAACCTGAATCATTAACCTAACACTAACCCTAAACGTAACCATAATCAAAACACTAACCCTAACATTAACCCTAATCCTAACACTAACCCTAAACCAATCTCTAACCCTAACACTAATCCTAACCGTATCCCTAAACCTAACTCAAACCCTAACCCAAAACATAACTCTAAACCTAACCTAACACTAAGCTTACCTCTAATTCTAACACTAACCCTAACCCTAACCTTAACATGAACCCTATCCATAACCCTAACACTAACTTTAACCCTAACCCTAACCTAACACTAACACTAAAGCTAACAGTAAAACTAGCCCTAACCTTAACCTTAACCCTAACACTTACCTGAACACTAAACCCAACGCTAAGCCAAAAATAAACCTAATCCTAACCTTAACCCTCACCCTAAACCTAACACTGTGACAAAACCTAACACTAACCCTAACCCAAAACGTAACTCTAAACCTAAACTAAACCCAATCCTAACTCTGATTTTAACATTAACTCTAACCCTAACCCTAACACTAACCTAAACTTCAACCCTAACCCCAATGCTAATTCTAATTGTAATCCTAACACTAAATCTAAACCTAAACCTAACCCTAAATCTAGGCCTCTACCTAATAGTAATGCTAACCCTAAACCTAACCATAACATTAAACCCAAACATAACCCTTATCCTAGTCCTAAACCTAACACTAACCCTAATATTTTAACTAACACTAAACCTAACCATAAAACTAAAACTAACCCTAACACTAAACCTAACAAAAGCCCTAACCGAAACCTAACACTAACCCTAAACCTAACCCTTACCCTAACACTCACACTAACCCTAACCATAACCCTAACCCTAACACTAACTCTAACCAGAACTGTAACACATAGCCTAATGATTACTGTAACCCTAACACTAACACTAAACCTAACCTAACCTTAAAATTAACTCTAGACCTAATGCTAAACTTAACCCAAACCCTAACACAAATCGTAATCCTAAACCTAGTCCTAACCCTAACACTAACCCTAATCGTAACCCTAACCCTAACACTAAACCTAACACTATCCCTAACCCTAACACTAACCCTTACCCTAACCCTAAAACAAACACTAAACCTAACCCTAACCCTAACACTAATCCTAACTCTAACCCTAACACTAAGCCTAACTCTAACCCTAACACTAACTCTAACCCTAAACATAAACCTAAGGCTAATCCTAATCGTTACCAAAACCCTAACCCTAATCCTAAACATAACCCTATAAAATCCTAAGCAAAACACTAATCCTAACACAAAGCGTAACTCTAACCCTAAAATTAACCCTAACACTAACCCAAACCAACCCTAACCATAAATGTAACCCTAACCTAACCCAAACCATAACCCTATCCTAAAACTAAACCTATCCAAAACCCTAAATCTTAAACTAAACTTAACCCAAAACCTAAACCTAACCATAGCACTAACCCTAACCCTAACCCTGAAACAAACCCTAACCCTACAGCTAAACCTAACCTAACCCTGCCCGTATACCTAAACTTAATCTGAATCCTAACCGAAACCATGAACCTAACACAAAACCTAACACTAAACCTAACACTAACCCTAACCCTAACCCTAACCCTAATGCACACACTAACACTAACCATAACCATAACCCTAACACTAATTCTAACCAGAACCCTAACACATAGCCTAATGATAAACCTCACCTTAACACTAACACTAAACCTAACTCTAACCCTAAACTAAACCTAAACATGATGGTAAACTTAAGCCTAACCCTAACACGAATCATAAACCTAACCCTAACCATAACCGTAACTCAAAACCTAACCCTAACCCTAAACCAAACACTAAACCTAACCCTAACCCTAACACTAACCCTAGTAACATAAACCCTAATCCTAACCCTAACCCTAAACCTAAATCTATTTCTAACGTTGACACAAAACATAAACCAAACGATAACTCTAAACCTAAGCTACCCCTAATCTTAAACCTAATTCTGACACTAACCCTAACCCTATCCCTAACACGAAACCTATCCGTAAACCTAACACAAACTTAAACCTAACCCTAACCCTAAACCTAACCATAATCCTAGCCCTAACCGTAACCCTAATATTAACCCTAATGCTAAACCTAACCCTGAGACTAAAAGTAAACCTAGCCTTTACTTTACAACTCACCCTAACCCTAACCTTAAAAAAACCCTATCCCTAACCTTAACCCTAACACTTAGACAAAACTTAACCATAACCCTAGCATTAACACTAACACTAACACTAAACCAAACCCCAACCCTATCCCTAATGCTATTCCTAACACTAACCCTAAACTTAAACATAAACCTAACACTAAAAAAACCTAACCCTATTCCTAACCCTAACCCTACCTCTAAACTTAACTTTAACACTAACCCTAAACCTAACCCTTACATTAAAACTAATCCTAATCCTGAATATAATCTAATGCTAACACTATCCCTGACCCTAACTCTAAAACTAACCTTAACCCCAAACCTAACCCTAATTCTAACACTAACCCTAAACCTAACACAAAATCTAAACCTAACACAAACCCTAACCTTAAATCTAATCCTAACCTAACCCTAACCGTATCCCTGAACTTAACCCAAATCCTAACCGATACCATAAACCTAATCCTAACCCGAACACTAACATTAACAAAAACCTAAGCCTAACTCTAACACTAACTCTAACGTAATCATAACCCTAATCCTTACACTAAACCTAACCCAAAACCTAAAACTAACACTCAATTTAACCGTAACCCTAACTCTAAACGTAATACTTACACAAACACTAAACGTAACACTAACCCTAACAATAACCCTAACCCTAACCCTAACTCCAGAACTAACCCTGAACCTAACGCTTACCACAACCCTAACCCTAACATTAATTCTAACCCTAAACCTCACCCTAACCCTTACCCTAAAAGTAACACTTAACCTAACCCTAATCTTAATACAAACCATAACCCTAACCCTTACACTAACCTTAATCCTAACCCTAAACCTAACTCTAACCATTACCCTAATCCTAACCCTAACACTTACCCTAACCCTAACACTAACACTAAGCGAAACTCCAATGATTCTCCTAATCATAACCTAAAATTTAACCCTAACACTAACCCTAACACAAATACTAACCCTAACCCCCTAACACTAAACCTACCTTTAACACTAACACTAAAACTACCCCTAACTATAACCCTAACCCTAATAATAACCCTAACACTAACTCTAACACTAACCCTAATCCTAACCCTACCCATAAACCTAACACTTATTCTAAAGTTAAAGTATCCCTAAACCTAAACCTAACTGTAACTCTAACTTGAATCCTGAGTGTAACTATAAAACTAAACCTAACACTAACCTAACACAAAACCTTATTCTAACCTAATGCTAACCCTAAAACAAACCTTAACCCTAAACCTAACCCTAACCCTAATGTAACACTAACACTAATCATAACCCTAAAACAAAACTTTACATGAAACCTAACACTGAGACAAGCCCTATCACTAACCCTTACCCTAATTCTAATTTTTACACAAACCCTAAACCTAACCTAAACCTAACCCTAACCATAAACCTAAACCAAATCCAAACCTTAACCATAACCTTAACCCTAAACCTAAACCTAACACAAACCCTAACACAAACCCTAACACTAACGCTAACCTAATGCTAACACTAAGCCTAACCCAAACCCTAAGCCTATCATTAACCCTAAATCTAATATTAACCCTAACAGTAACCCTAAACATAAACTTAACACTAACAATAACACAAACACTAACTCTAATACTAACCCTAAACCTAACCCTAACCTTAACCGTAATCATAAACCTATACTAAAACCTAAACCAAACAAAAACACTAATACTAACCTAATCTAACCCTAACCATACCCTAACTCATACACAAACCTAACCCTAATTCTAACCCTAACCCTAACCCTAACGTCACCACAAATCCTAATGCTAAACCTAACACTAACCCTAAAACTCACCCAAACCATAACCTTACAAGAAACCTAACCCTAACCATAACCCTAAAACTAACTGTAAACGTAACCCTATCCAGAACCCTTACACGTAGCCCAACCCTAACCCTAACACTAACACTAACCATAACCCTAAACCTAACACTAACACTAACCCTTAACCAAACACTAACCTTAAACATAACACTAACATGAATCGTATCCCTAACACCATTCTTAAACAAAACACTAAACCTACTAGTAACCCTAACCCTAATACTAATCCTAACACTAACCCTAACCCTAAAACTAACCCTAACACTAACCTTAACACTAAGCCTAACTCTAACCCTAACCTTAACCCTAAAAATAACCCTAACCCTTACCCTATCCCTAATCCTAACACAACCCTATCCCAAATCATAGCCAATAATCTAACCTAACACTAACACTAACACTAACCCTAACTCGAATACTAACCCTAACCCTAACTCTAACACAAAACCTATCCATAACTCTAAATCTAAACTTAACCTTAATCCTCACCCTAACACTAACCTTAAATCTAGACCTAAATCTAGCCATAACCCTAAGCCTAACCTTAACCTTAACACTAAAGCTAACTAACCACTAAACCTAGAAATAATTCTAACCGTAACCCTAAACTTTACCCTAACCCTAACTCTTACACAAAACCTAACCCTAACCCTAGCTTTAACCCTAACCCTAACCCTATCATTAACAGTAACCCAAACCCCAACCCTAAACCTAATGCTAAAACTAGCCATAAACCTAACCCTAACCCTAAAACAAACCCTAACACTAAACATAAACCTAATCCTAAAAAAAAAACCCTAACTCTATCCATATCCCTAACCCTAACCCGAACCATAACACAAACCCTAACCCTAACAGTAACCCTAACACTAACCCTAACACTAACATAACTCTAAATCTAATGCTAACTCTAAATCTAACCTAAACCCAAAACAAAACCCTAATCCTAACACTAACCCTAACCCTTACACAAAATCTCAACCTAATACAATCCCTAACCCTAGCACTAAACATAACCTAACCATAATCGTATTCCTAAACGTAACCCAAAACCTAACCAAAAATATAAACCTAACCATAAACTTAACCCTAACATTAACACAAAACCTAAAGCTAACCCAAACCCTAACAGCAAACCTAATCCTAAATGTAACCCTTACACTAACACGTACCCTAACCCTATTCGTAACACCCACACTGAAACTTACCCTTACACTACCCCTAAACCTAACTTAAATCTTAACACTAAACCAAACCCTAAAACTAACAGTAACCTGAACACTGACCCTAACAGAAAACAAAACACTAACCCTAACTCTAACCCTGAACCTAACTTGATCTGTAATGTAACCATAATACTAACTCTAACCTCATCACCAACTAACCCTAACCCTAAAACTAACACTAACATTAAAACTAAGCCTAACATAACCCTAACAATAACGGTAACACCAAACCTAACCCTATCAATAACCCTAAACCTAAACCTAACCCTAAACCTAATATTAACACTAACCCTATAACGAACCTAACACTGAGCCTAAACCTAACCCCAACACTAACAGTAATACTAATCCTAGCCCTAACCCTAACTTTAAAACTAATCCTATTTGTAACCCTAACTCTACCTCTAATAAACAACATAACACTAACAATAACCCTAACAGTAAACCTAACCTAAAACTAACCTAAGCCTAATATAATGCTTACCCTAACCCTAATGCTAACTCTAAATCTAACCTTAACCCTAACCTAACCCTAACCCAATCCCTAAACATAACCCTTATCCTAACCAAAAATATAAACATAACCCTAAATCTAACCCTAATATTAACACAAACACTAAATCTAACCCTAAGCCTAACATGAACTCTAATCCTAAACCTAACAATTACACTAATACTAATCCTCACCCAAACTCTAATCCTAACACTAACCCTAAACCTAACCCTTAAACTAACATGAACCCTAACACTAATACTAACCCCCACAAAAAAACTTACACTTACACTGATGATAATCTCACTTAAACCATAACACTAAACTGAACACTAAAATTAACACTAACCCGAACACCAAATCTAACACGAAACATAACACTAACCCTAACTCTAACCTTAAACCTAACCTAAACCTTAACCTAACCCTAAACTTAACACAAAGCCTAATATAAACCTAACACTAACCCTAACCCCAAACCTAGCCTTATCACTAACCGTAAAACCAAACCTAAACCTAAACCTAACATTAACCCTAACCCTAACCTAACACTAACCCTATCACTGAGCCTAAACCTAACCCTAACCCTAACAGTAATACTAAACCTATCTGTAAACCTAACACTAACCCTAATGCTGTCCCTAACACACAACCTAACACTAACCCTAAACCTAACACAACCACTAACCCAAACACTAACCCTAATCCTAACACTAACCCTAAAACTAACTCTAACCGTAACTCTAAAACTACCACTAACCCTAACCCGAACCTAATCCTAACACTAAACCTAACCCCAACCCTATCCCTGACCTTAACCCGATTATTAACCAAAAAAATAAACCTGATCCTAACCCTAACACTAACATTTAAACAAAACCTAAACCTATTTCTAAACTAATCCGAACCCTTACCCTAACAATAACACTAACACAAACTCTAACCAAAACCCTAACCCTAAAATTAACACCCTAACCCTAAACTTAACCCTAAAACTAATGCTAACCCTAACACTAATCTTAACACTAACCCTAACTCTAAAACTAACCCAGAACCTAACCTTAACAATAACACTAATCCTAATATTGACCCTAACTGTAACATTAACACTAACCCTAACCCTTAATCTAACACTAACCTTAAACCTAACCCTAAAACTAATAAAACCCTAACCCTAACACTTACACTAACCTTAACCCTAACCCTAACACTAAAACTAACTGTAACCATAACGATAACTGTACTAGAATACTAATCCTATCAATAACCCTAACACTAACCCTAACTTTAACACAAACCCTAATCCTAACCCTCACCCTAAAACAAACAGTAACCCTAAACCTAACACTGAACCTAACACTAACCCTAAACCTAACCCTACCCGTTACTCTGAAACTAACACTACCCGTAACCATAACCATAACCCTAATGCTAATCCTTACCTAACACTAAATGTAACCCTAAACCTAAACCTAACACTAACCCTAACCCTAACCCTAACACAAAACCTAAACATATCTTTAACCCTAACCCTAACACAAAACCTAAACATATCTTTAACCCTAACACTATTCCTAACACTAAACATATCCGTAACTCTAAACCTAACACTAACCCTAACTCTAACCTTAACACTAACGCTAACACTAACCCTATCCCTAACCGTAACATGAACCCTAACACTAACACTGAAAAAAACCCTATTCTAACCCTACACTAACACTAAACCTCTAACCCTACACTAACACTAAACCTCACCCTAAACCTAATGCATACACTAAATCTAACCCTAACACTAACCCTAACAAAAAATGTAACCCCAACCTTAACCCTAACCATAACACTTAACCTAATCCTAATCATAAACACTAACACTAACCCTAAGCCTAACTCTAACACTAACTCTAATTCTAAATCTAACCCTAACAGTATCCCTAATACAAACCCAACAACAACCCAAACACTAACCCTAACACAAACTCCAACCCTAACACTAACCCAAACTCCAATATTAATTCTAAAGTTAATCCTAACCATAACCCTAACCTTAATCCTAACCCTAACACTAAACCTAACACAAACTCTATCCCTAACTCTAACCATGAACTAACCCTTACCCTAACCCTAACCCTAATCCTAAAGCTCACACTAACTTTAACACTAAACCTAAGCATAACCGTAACCCTAATAGAACCCTAAACCTAACCCAAAACCTAACCCAAAACGTAAAACTACTAATAACCCTAACAATAAGATTAACACTAACTGTAAACATAACCCTTACCATAAATATAACCCTAATCCTAATCGTAACCATAACCCGAACCTTAACTCTAAAACCAACACTAACCCTAACCCTAACCCTAACACTAACACTAACACTAAACCTAACCCTAATATTAACTTTAACCGTAACCCTAACCCTAAATCTAACCCTACCCAAACCACAACAGTAACCCCGACTCTAACTGAACCAATCCGAATCCTAACCATAAATTTAAACCTAACCCTAACCCTAAGCCTAAAACAAACCCTAACCCTACACCTAACCTTAACACTAACATTTACACTAACCCTTACCCTAACACTAATCCTCACCCTAACCCTAAACCTAAAACAAACCCTAACCCTAACACTAATCTTAACCCTAAACCTAACCTTAACACTAACCCTAACACTAACCCTAAGCATAATCCTAAACCAAACACTAAACATAGCCCTAACCATAACCATAACCCTAAGCCTAATATTAACCCTAACCCTAACTCTAACCCAACACTATCCCTAACACAAACCCTTACTATATCCCTAACATTCACCAAAATACATATAGTAACCCTAACCCTAACACTAACACTAACCATAACCGTAAGCTTAACCCTAACTCTAACCTTAACACTAAACCTGTACCTAACACTAAACCTAACCTTAATATTAACCCTAACATTAACCCTAAGCATAAACCTAATCCTAAGTCTAATCCTAACCCTAACCCTAATCCTTGCCCCCACCCTAACCCTCACACTAATTCTAATTCTAACCTTAACCTTTACACTAAACCTAAACCTAACTTTAAGCCTAACACTAAACTTAACTGTATCCCTAAACTTAACACTAAACCTGACACTAACCCTAACACTATCCCTAATCTTAACCCTAACTCTAACTCTAACCCTTATCGTATTCATAATCCTAACACTAAACCAAAAACTATCTTTAACCCAAACAGTATTACTAACACAAACCCTAACCTTAATCTTAATCCTAACTCTAACCGTAACCCTAACCCTAACACAAACACTAACCCTAAACCTAACACTAAACCTAACCCTATACCTAACTCTAACCCTTACAGTAAGCCTATCCTGAACAAAAATTCTAACCCAAAACTTAACCCTAAACCTAAAACAAATCCTAAGCCTAAACCTAACATTAAACCTAAACCTAACTGTAACCTAAAACCTAAAACTAACCCTAAATCTAACCCTAACTGCAAATCTAACCCTAACACAAAACCTAACCATAACCCTAACACTAACCTAACCCTAATCTGAATACTAACCGAAACCGTAAACCTAACCCAATCCATAAACCAAACACTAACCCTAACCGTAAACGTAACATGAACCCTTGCAAGAACCCTAAACCTAATCCTCACACTAAACATAACCCTAACCCTAACCATAAATCTAAATCTAAAACACTAACCATAACCCTGACCCGAACCTAACCCTAACCCTAAAAACAACCTGAATCCTAACTGAAACCCAAACCTTAACCCTAAACCTTACACTAACCTTAAAACTAAAATTAATTCTAATCCTAACCCTAAACCTAACTTAAAAAAAATAACTCTAACATTAACTCTAAACCTAACCCTAACCCTAAACCTTACACTAAACCTAACCCAAACCCTAGCCCTAACACTAAGTCTGACCATAAACTTAAATCTTACCCTAAAACTTAGCGTAACCCTAACACTAACTTTAACAATTACCCTATATCTAACCCTAACCCTTACACTAACCCTAAATCTAAAACTAAACCTAACCCTAACCCTCACCCAAACTCTAACCCTAACAAAAACCATAACCCTAAACATAACACTAACACTAAGCTAACCCTTACACTAACCCTAACCCTTACCATAACACTGTCTAACCATAAACTTAACCCTAACCCTAACACTTAGCCTAACCCATACCCTAAATCTAACAGGTAACCTAAAGCTAATCCTAACCCTTCCACTAACACTAACCCTAACCCTAAATCTAAAACTAAAACTAACCCTAAACCTCACCCTAACAAAAACCCTAACCCTAAACATAACACTAACCCAAAGCAAAACCTAACCCTAACATTAACCCAA
>NW_026006225.1:71437-87872 GCF_001458135.2 Marmota marmota marmota
CTAACCCTTACACTATCCCTAACCCTAACCCTAACACGAATCATAATGCTAATCCTAACAGAACCCTAAATCTAACCCTAACCGTAACCCTAACTCTAACGTTAAAACTAACGTTAACCCTAACCCTTACACTATCCCTAACCCTAACCCTAACACGAATCATAATGCTAATCCTAACAGAACCCTAAATCTAACCCTAACCGTAACCCTAACTCTAACGTTAAAACTAACGTTAACCCTAACCCTTACACTATCCCTAACCCTAACCCTAACACGAATCATAATGCTAATCCTAACAGAACCCTAAATCTAACCCTAACCGTAACCCTAACTCTAACGTTAAAACTAACGTTAACCCTAACCCTTACACTATCCCTAACCCTAACCCTAACACGAATCATAATGCTAATCCTAACAGAACCCTAAATCTAACCCTAACCGTAACCCTAACTCTAACGTTAAAACTAACGTTAACCCTAACCCTTACACTATCCCTAACCCTAACCCTAACACGAATCATAATGCTAATCCTAACAGAACCCTAAATCTAACCCTAACCGTAACCCTAACTCTAACGTTAAAACTAACGTTAACCCTAACCCTTACACTATCCCTAACCCTAACCCTAACACGAATCATAATGCTAATCCTAACAGAACCCTAAATCTAACCCTAACCGTAACCCTAACTCTAACGTTAAAACTAACGTTAACCCTAACCCTTACACTATCCCTAACCCTAACCCTAACACGAATCATAATGCTAATCCTAACAGAACCCTAAATCTAACCCTAACCGTAACCCTAACTCTAACGTTAAAACTAACGTTAACCCTAACCCTTACACTATCCCTAACCCTAACCCTAACACGAATCATAATGCTAATCCTAACAGAACCCTAAATCTAACCCTAACCGTAACCCTAACTCTAACGTTAAAACTAACGTTAACTCTAACCCTTACACTATCCCTAACCCTAACCCTAACACGAATCATAATGCTAATCCTAACAGAACCCTAAATCTAACCCTAACCGTAACCCTAACTCTAACGTTAAAACTAACGTTAACACTAACCCTAACCCTAACCCTAACCCTAACACAAACCCTATCCCTAAAACTAACACTAAGCCTAAACCTAGCCCTAACAAAAACCATACCCTTTTGCTTAACCCTAAACTTATCCCTAAACCTAAACTTAAACCGAACCCTAACCCTCACACAATCCCTAACCTTAATCCTAACACTAACCTAAACTAACAATAACCCTAACCAAACACAAAACCAAACCCTAAAACTAACACTAAACCTAACCCTAATTGTAACCCTAACACAAACCTTACCCGTAACCATGACCCTAACCTAACAGTCACCATTAACATAACCCAAATCTTAAACATAACCCTTCCCTAACCCTAAACTTTACCCTAATACAAACCCTAATCCTAACCCTTACACTAACCCTAAACCTAACCCTAACCCTAAACCTTACACAAACCCTAACCCTAACACTAAAAGTAACCCTAATCCTAAAAATAATCCTAAGTCTAACACTAACGCTAACCATAACCCTAACACTAACAATACCCCTGTCACAAACCCGAATCTTAACACTAACCCTAAACCTAACCATAACCCTAACATTAAACCTAAACCTCACCCTAACACTAACCCTATAACTAACCCTAATACTAATCTTAACACTAACCCTAACCCTAAATGTAACCCTAATCCTAATCCTATCCCTAACCCTAACACAAACCCTAACCCAAACTGTAACACTAAATGTAACCTAACCCTAAATTTAACTTTAATTCTAACACTAACCCTAACCCTAAACCTAACACAAACCATATCTGTAAACCTAACACTAACATTAAACCAAAACCTAAACCTAACACTAACCCTATTCTTAAACCTAAACCTAGCACTAACACTAACCCTAACCCTAACCCTAACTTTAACCCTAAACCTAATCCTAACTTTAATGAGAACCCTATCCCTAAAACTAAATTAATCCAAACGGTAACCGTAACCCTAACCCTAACCATAAGCCTTACACAAATTTTAACTGTAACCATAATATTAACCCTAACCCTAACCCTACACTATACCAAACCCCAACCCTAATGCTAACACTAATCTTAACCCTAACACTAGCCCTAACCCTAAACCTAACCATACCCTAAAAAACCCTAAACCTAAACCTAACCCTAATCATAACTCAAACCGTACCTCTAAAAATAACCCTAAATCTAACCCTCACACTACCTCTTACCCTAACCCTAACTCTAAGAAGCCCTAACCCTAACTGTAACCCTAATCTAAGCCTAAGCCTAAACCTATACTAACATTACACTTCCCCTAACCCTAAGCCTAACTCTAAAACTAACCTTAAACCAAAACCTAAACCTAAAACAAACCCAATCCCTAACCATAAACGTTACCCTATATCTGACCCTAAAACAAACCCTACCCTAAACCTAATTCTAACCTAAACCTAACCCTAACCCTAACCAAAATCCTAACCCTTTTCCTAAAGATAACCATAACCTAATGCTTATGCTAACGCTATACCTAACACAAACCCTAACCCAAACCTTAAAACAAACCCTAAAGCTAACCCTAACACTATCCCTAACATTAACCCTAACACTAAAACAATACCTTACACTAACTCTAGCCATAAACCTAACCATAAACCTAACACTTACCTTAACTCTAACCCTTAACATAACCCTAAACCTATAATGAGCCATTACACTAAACCTAACCAAAATTCTAACATTAACCTAACCCTACCCCTAACACTAACCCCAACCATAACCTTAAGCATAAACCTAACACTAACCCTAAACTTAACCCTAACTCTAACTCTAACTCTAATGTTATGTGTAACCCTAACACTAACACTACCTCTAACACAATCTCTAACCCTTACCCTCACCCTAACACAAACCCTAAACCTAAGCCTAAACTAAACCTAACACTAAATATAATCCTAACCACAACCTTAACACTAACCTTAACCCCATCCATTACCTAACACTAACCCTAACCCTAACCCTGAACCTAAAACTATTCCCTAACTCTAAGTCAAACCCTAACATTAAACCTAAACATATTTTAACCCTAACACTATCCCTAACCCTAAACCTATCCATAAACCTAAACCTAACACTAACCCTAACACAAACCTTAACCTTAAACCTATCACTAACCCTATCCCTAACCATAAAAAACCCTAACACTCCTCCTAACATTAACCTAACTCTAATCCTAACACTAACACTAACCCTAACCCTAACCTAACCCAAAATCTAACCTAATGCAAACCCTAAACAAAAGCCTAACCTTAACCTAACCCTAAGCCTAAACCTAACTCGAATCCTAACCATAACTGTAACCATAACCATAAACATAAACGTAACACAAACCCCAACCCTAATCCTAATCCTAACCCTAAAAATAACCAAACATTAATCCTAAAGCTAACCTTAATCCTAAACCTAACACTAACACAAACCCCAGCACTTACCCTAAGCCTAATTTTAACTGTAAACCTAATCTTAAACCTAACACTACCCCTAAACTTAACCCTATCCCTAACACTAACCCTAAAAATAACACAAAGCAAAACCCTTACACTAATAATGACCCTAACCCTAAACCTAACCCTAAAATAAAACTAACACTAAACCTAACCTAACCATAACAATAACCCTAAATATAAACCTAACCGAAACTCTAACCCTAATCCTAACCGTAACTGTAACTGTAATTCTGACCCTAACCTAACCCTAAATCAAACACTAAGCTTAACCTATCCTAACACAAACCCTAACCCTAACCCTAACTCTAATCCTACACCTAACCCTAACACAAACCCTAACCTAAAGCTAACAGTAACCCTAAACCTAACCATAAATATAACTCTTATGTTAACCCTAACTCTAAACTTAACCCTAACACTAACTCTAACCGTAGCCCTAACCAGAACACTAACAC
Source organism: Marmota marmota marmota (assembly GCF_001458135.2). Classification (NCBI taxonomy): domain Eukaryota; kingdom Metazoa; phylum Chordata; class Mammalia; order Rodentia; family Sciuridae; genus Marmota; species Marmota marmota. The sequence continues at coordinate 75,445 of NW_026006225.1, forward strand.
AAAGACTAACCCTCACCCCAACCCTAATCCTAAAACTAACCCTAACCCTAAGCTTAACCCTAACCCTAACCCCAAGCCTAAGCCTAAGCCTAACCCGAACCCTAAACTTAACAAAAAGCCTAACACTAAACCTAACCCTAAACCTAACCATAATACTAAACCTAACACTAACCCTTAGAATAACCCTAATCCCAAAACTGACCCTAACCCTAACCCTAATTCTAACCCTAACCCTTACACTAATTCTAAACCTAAGTTTAGCCCTAACACTAAACTTAACCCTAACCCTAACACTAACAATAAACCTAACACTAACCCTAACTCTAACCCAAACACTAACCCAACCTGTAACACTAAACCTAAAACTAACGCTAACCCTAACAAAAACCCTAACCCAAACTCTAACACTAAACTTAACCTAACCTTAATGTACCCCATACCTAAACCCAAAAGTAACCCTTACACTAACACTAACCCTAACTCTAACACTAAACTAATCATAACTCTAACCCTAACACCAACTCTACACCTATCACTAACCCTAACCCTAAAACTAAAACTAAAATTAACCCTAACCCTAAACCTAAACCTAAAACTAAACCTAACACTAAGCCTAACACTAACCCTAACAGTAATACTAAAAATAAACCTAACCCTAACTCTAACCCAAATCCTATTTGTAACCCTACACTAACCCTAACCCTATCCCTAACAAAACCCTAATACTAACCCTAACCCTAAACCTAACCCTCACTCTAATCCCAATTCTAACCCTAACCCTTACACTAACCCTAAACCTAATTTTAACTCTAACACTAAATCTAACCATATCCCTAAGCCTCAACCGTACAGTAACCCTAACCCTATCCCGAATCCTATCACTAACCATAACCCAAATACTAAATCAAACCCTAACACAAACCCTAAATGTAACCCTGACCCTAACCTAAAAGTAACCCTAAACTTAACCCAAATTCTAACTGTAACCTTTTCCTGAACCCTAACCACAACCCTAACACAAAACCTAACACTAAAACAAAACATAAACCTAATCCTTACCCAAACCATTACACAACCCCTAACCATAACAATAACTCTAAACCTAACCCTAAGACCAACCCTAAACAAACCCTAAACCTATCACTAAACCTATAACTAACCCTAACACTAACCCTTACACTAACCGTAAGCCAAACACTAACCCTAACACTAACTCTATACTTTACATTACCCCTCACCGTAACACTTACCCTAATGCTAACTGTAACTCTAACACTTACCATAAAATAACCCTAACCCTAACACTAACCCTAACCCTGACCCTAACACTAACACTAACCCTAAAACTAAACCTAAATCTAACCCTAACACAAACCCTAACCTAACCCTAACCCTAACCCTAATTCTAACACTAATCCTTACCATAACCCTAACACGAACCCTATCCGTAACCCTAACACTAACCTGAAACCTAAAACTAACCCTAACACTAACCCTAAACCTAGCCCTAAACTTAATCCTAACCTTTTCCCTAACACTAAACCTAACCCTAACCCTATAGCTAACCCTAAACATAACCCTAACAAAAACCCTAACCCTAAACCTGACACTAATATTAGTCCTAACCCTAACCGTCACCCTCACACTAACTTTAAACCTAAACCTAACTATAACACTAAGTCTAACAAGAACCATAAAACACAGCCTAATGCTAACCCTAACTGTAACACTACCATTAAACTTAACTCTAACCATAAAACTAACCCTAAACCTAACGCTAACCTTAACCCTAAAGCTAACATAAAACGTAACCCTAACCCTAATACAAACCCTAACACTAACCCTAACAATAAAACTAACCCTAAACCTAACCCTAAACCTAACTCTAATTCTAACACTAATCCTAACACTTATACTAAACCTAAACCTAAAACAAATCCTAAACATAACCATAACCGAGACCCTAACACTAAACCTAACAAAAAACCTAATCCTAACATGAACACTAACCCTAATCCTAACACTAACCCTAACCCTCACACGAACCCTAATCTTAAAACTAATTCTAACCCTATCCCTATCACTAAACCTAAAACTAAACCTAACCCTAAATCTAACACTAAACCTAAATATAACAATAACCATAACCATAAACAAAACACTAACCATAACATTGACCCTACATAACCATAACCCAAAACCTAACCCAAACCATAAAACTAACCGTAAACCTAACCCTAAAGCTAATACAAACCCTAAACTTAACCCTTTCACTAACCCTAACCCTAATCATATCCCTAATACTAACTCTCACCAAAACCCTAATCTTAACCTTAACACTTACCCTCACTATTACCCTAAGCCTAACACTGACACTAAACCTAATCCTAAGCCTAACACTAACCCTAAGCTTATCCACAACACTAACCCTAATTGTAACTCTAACCCTAAATCCAACACTAAACTTAAGCCTATCACAAAGCCGTACCCTAACACTAAACCTAAAACTAACCATTAACCTAACCCTAACCCTAAAGCTAATCCTAACTGTAACCCTAACCTTAACCCTAAACCTAACTCTGTCACTGAACCAAAACCTAACCCAAACCCTAAACTTAACACTAACCCTAAAATTATGCCTAACCATATACCTAACCAGAATAATAACAGTAAAACTAACTCTAACTCTAACCTTAACCCTAACACTAATGCTAACCCTAAACCCAATGACAATCCTGACACTAACGCTAAACCTAACTCTAACCCTAATTCTAACTGTAACCATAACCCTAACCCAAACACTAAAACTAAACCTAACACTAACCATAACACTAACTCTAAACCTAAACTTAACCCTAACACTAAACCTAACCTTAAACCTAACACTAAACGTAACCCTAACCCTAACACTAATCCAAACTGTTACCAAAATTGTAAACCTAAAGCTAACCCAATCTTAAACCTAACCCTAATTCTAACACTATCTCAAACTCTAAACCTAATACAACCCCTAATTCTAACCCTAACACTAACCTTAATCCTAACCCTAATCCTAACACTATCTCTAAACGTAACCCTAAACCTAACACTAAACCTGACCCTAACAACAACAATAACCCTAAAACAAACCCTAACGCTAAACCTAAGACTAACCCTAAACCTAACACTAAACATAAACTTTACACTAACACTAACCATAAACCTACACCATACAGTAACTATAAGTGGAACTCTAACCAGAACCCTAACACATACCCTAACCCTAACCCTAATCCTAACACAAAATCTAACCCTAACACAAAACCTAAGCCTAACCTAACCTAACGCTCTACCTAACCCTAACCCGAATCCCAATTGTAACCAAAAACCTAACCCTAAGTCTAACACTAACCCTAAACCTAACCCTAAACCTAAACTTTACACTAACTGGCTTAGACAAACCGTAACCCGAACCATAAATTTAACTCTAAGCCTAACACTAACACTAATCCAAACCCCAACACTAACCCTAAATTTAATCCTAATTGTAACACAAATGCTAATCTAAACCTAACCCTAAATCTAAAACAATCCCTAACAAAAACCCTAAATCTAACTCTAACCCTAAACCTAACCTTAATGCTAATTCTAACCCTAAACTATCCTATCTTAACACTATCTCTAAACGTAACCCTAAACCTAACACTAAACCTAACCCTAACACTTTCACTAACCAAAACCCTAACCCTAACCCTAACACTAACTCTGACCATAACCTTAGTCCTAACCGAAACACTTAATTTAACCCTTAACCCTAAGCCTAACTCTTTCCCTAAACCTAACGCTAAGCCTAACACTAACAGAAAACCTATCTCTAACACTAACCCTAACTGTATATCTAACCCTAAACCTAACACTAACCCTAACCCTATCACAAACCCAAAACTTAACCATAACCCTAAAACTAACCATAAACCTAACCCTAAAACTAACACTAATCCAAAACCCAACCCTAACCCTAATGCTAATCCTAACTGGAACTGAAAAGTTAACCCTAAACATAACAGTAATTCTAACTCTAACCCTATACCTAACCTTAACGCTAAACCTAAACCTAACAACAAAACTGAAACTAACCCAAACACTACCACTATCCCTAACCCTAGCACTACCACTAACCCATATCTAACCCTAACCCTAGTGCTGAACCGAACCTTAACCCTAACAGTAACCTTAACACTAACCCTAACACTAACCCTAAACTAATAAAAACCCTAAACTTAACCCAGCCATAACCTAACAAAAACCCTAACCCAAACTGAAATCCTAAATCCAACCTAATCCTAACCCTAACCCTAATTCTAACACTAACCTTAACCCTAAACTTAATCCTAACACTGAATATAAAATTAATTCTAACACTAACCCTAACACTAATAAAACCCTAAACCTAACCCTAACCCTTAACTTAACAAAAACCTAACTAAAACTGTACCCTAAATCGAACCTAAACCTAACCCTAACCCTAATTCTAACACTAACCCTAACCCTAACACAAACCCTATCCCTAACTCTAGCACTAAACTTAAACCTAACCCTAACACTAAATCTAACCATAACCCTAACCAGAACCCCAACAAATAGCTGAACCCTAAACCTGAACCTGAACCTAACCCTAAACCTAACCCTAAAACAAACCCTAATGCTAAAAATAAGACTAACACTAAAACTAACCCTCATCTTAACGCTTACACTAACCCTAACCCTAACACTAACCTTAACATTAACTCTAAGTGTAACTCTAAGCAGAATCCTAACACATACCCTAACCCTAACACTTATTCTAACTCTATACCAAACACTAACCTGAATCCTAACTGTAATCATAACCCTAAACCTAACACTAAAGCTAACATTAACACAAAACCTAACCCTAAACCTAAAACTAACCCTAAACCCAACCCTAAACATAAAACTTACACTAACCATAGTCCTAACCCTAACACTAACTCTAACTGTAACCCTAACCCTAACTCTATCACTTACCTTAATCTGAACCTTAACCCTAACCCTAATATTAATCCTAATCCTATACCTAACACTAACCCGAATCCATACCATAAAAATAACCCAAACACTAACTCTAACCAAAACCCTACCTTAACCCTAAACCTAACCTAATCCTAAACCTTACCTAACCCTTACACTAAACCTAACCCTAACACTAACAATAAACCTAACCCTAACACTAACACTAAACCTAACACTAACCATATGCAAACACTAACACTAACCGTAACCCCCAACCCTAACACTATCACTAACCCTAACCTAAACCTAACCTGAAAACTACACCTAACATTATTCCCAACCCTATTCCTAACCCTAAACTAACCCTAACACTAAGCCTAACAGTAATGATAACCATAACACTAAACCTAACACTTAGACAAAACCTAAACCTAACCCTAAAATTAACCCTAACTCTAACCCTAACATTAACACTAACCCAAACCAAAAAATAACCCTAAAGCAAATCCTAACAAAAACCCTAAGCCTAACTCTAAAACTAAACCTAACACTAAAACAAAACCTAACCCTAACCCTAATCCTAACACAAAGCATGACTCTACTCCTAACACTAACTCTAAAACTAAACTTAACCCAAAAGCTAAACCTAACCATAGCATGAAACCTATCTATAACACTAACACTAACCTTAACCATAACTCTAAACCTAAAATTAAGAATAAACTTAACCCTAAACCTTGCCCTAAACCTAACTCTAACCTTAACCCCAAAACTAACATAAACCTATCACTAAATCTAACCCTAACACTAAACCTAAACCCAACCCTAGCTCTATCACTAACCCTAACAATAACAGTGACACTAACCCTAACCCTAACACTAACTCTAACCCTAACTCTAACAATAACCTAACACGAAGCCTAAACCTAACCTAACCCTAACAGTAATCCTAGTTTTAACCTTAAACCTCACACTAACCCTAATTTTAAACCTAACCCTTACACAAACCCTAAAACTAACTTTAAACCTAACAATAAAACTAACCCTAACCCTAACACTAACCCTAAACCTAACTCTTACACAAATCCTAAAACTAACACTAATTCTAACCATAAACTTAACTGTGACTCTAAAACAAACCCTAAAACTAAATCTAAACCTAACCCGAATCCTAACCCTTACACTAAACCCTAACCCTAAAATTAAATCTAACCAAATCCTTATTCTAACCATAACACTTACACTAACCATAACACTAAATCTAACAGTTACAAAAAACCTAACCCTAAACCTAACACTAACCCTAATCCTAACCCTAAAAGTAACCCAAAACCTAATCCTAGCCCAAACCCTAAACCTAAATCTAACCCTAACACGAAACCTAACCCTAACATTAACACTACCCCTAACCCTATCCCTAAACATAATATTAACCAAAACCCCAAGCCTAAACCTAACCCTAATCCTAACCATAATCCTAACCTTAATCCTAATCCTAAACTTAACCCTCACACATCGATAGCCCTAAACCTAACACTCACCCTAAACCTTACACTAAACCTCACCCTTACACTAACCCTAACCCTAACCCTAACCCTGACACTAACCATAACCCTAAACCTAACACTAACACTAACCCTAAACCCAACCCTAAACCTAACACTAAACGTAACCCCAACCCAAACAATAACCCTAACATGAACCCTAAAACTTAATTTAACACTAACCCTAACACTAAACGTAACACTATCCCTATCCCTAACTGTAAACCTAACACACAACCTAACCCAAACTGTAACACTAAACCTAACACAAACCCTAAACCTAACCCTAAACCTCACACTAACCCTAATTCTAATCTCAAACCTTATACTAATCCTAAACCTAACTTTAACCTTTACACTAATTCTAATCCTAATCCTAAACCTAACCCTAACACTAACCTGACACTAAACCTAACACTAACCCTAACTCTTTCCATAACCCTTAACCGAACCATAACCCAAACTATCACACAAAAACTAAGCCTAACACAAACCCTAACCCAAACCTTACCCTAAACTTAACCTTACCCTAACCATCACCTTTACCTAACCCTAACACTAACCCTAACCCTAAACCCTAACCCTAACCACTAACACTAACACTAAACATAACACTAACCCTAACCTAACCTAACAATAACTCTAACCCCAACACTAACACTATCACTAACCCTAATTTTAACCATAAACCTAAATCTAACATTTACCCTAACCCTAACACTAACACTAATCATAACTCTAAATCTAACCTGAATCCTAACAAAAAAACGATCTGTAAACCTAACCCTAAGCCTAACACTAATCCTAATACAAACCTAAACCTAACCCTAAAACTCCCATAACCCTAACCCTAAATTTAAACCTAACAGTCAACCAAAACCTAATTATAAAATTAAACCTATTCCTAACCGTAACCCTAACCATAACCCTAACCCTAACCCTTACAAAATCCCTAATCCTAACCTTAACCTTAAACCTACACTAACACTAACACTAACACTAATGAAAACCCAACCCTAACCCTTAAGCTAATCCCAACCATAAGCCTAAACCTAACCAGAACCGTAAAATAAGCCCTAACGCCAAACCTAACACTAAACCTAACACAAAACATAACTATAACCGTAACCCTATCATTAACACTAACCCTAACCGTAAACCTATCTCTAAACTTAACACTAACCCTAACACAACACCTAACCATAACCATATCTTTACCACTAACCTAACCAAACCCTAACCCTAACCTAACACAAACAAGAACTCTAACCCTAACTCTAAAAGTAACCCTAACCCAAAACCTAACCCTAAACCTAACACTTCCCATTAACCTAACACAAAATTTAATCCTGACACATAACCCAATGCTAAACCTCACCCTAACCTAACCCTAACACTATCACTTAACTTAAACCAAATCCTAACTGAAACCATAAATCTAACCCTAACACTAACCCTAACCCTAACATTAACACAAACCGTAACCCTAACCCTAAAACTAACCCTAAACCTAACCCTAACACTAAACATTACACTACCCCTAACCTTAACCCTAACATTAACGCTAACTATAACACTATGCGTAAACCTAACCCTAACACTTACCCTAACCCTAACCTTAAATCTAACCCTAACACTAAACCTAATGTTAACCTTAACACTAACCCTAACACTATCCCTAATCCTAACCCTAAAATGAAACCTAGCCCTAACCCTAACCCTAACCTTAACACTAACACTAACCCTAACCCTAACACAAATACTAAAACAAACCATAACCCTAAACCTAACCTTAACCCTAACACCCACACTAACCCTATTCTTACACTAACCCTAAACCTAAATTTAACCCATATAAAAAATCTAACCCTAACTCTGAACCTAACCCTTAAACTAACCATAACACTAATTCTAACACTAACCTTAACTCTAACCCTAACCCTAACCTGAACCGTAACTCTAAACCTAACAAAAACCCTAACCAAAACTCGAACGTTATACCTAACCTAACACTAACATTAACCCTTACCTAACCTTAAAACTAACCCTAACCCTAACACTAACACTAACCCTAACACTAAACCTATCCTAACCCTAAATCTAACACTAACCCCAAAATTAACCCTACTACCAACACTAAACCTAACCCTAAACCTGAACCTGACATTAACCCTAAACCTAACACTAAACCTACCACTAACCCTAACTCTAACCCTAATAAAAAAAGTATACTAACAATAACCCTAACACTAACTCTAAAACAAATCTTATTTGTAAACCTAACACTAAGCCTAAACCTATCCCTAACACAAAACCTAACACTAACCTTAACCCTAACACAAACACTAACCCTAAACATAAAACTAACACTAACACTAATGCAAACACTAACTCTAACTCTAAAACTAAACTTAAACCTAACCATAGACAAAAACCTAACCCTAACATTAAACTGAAACCTAAGCCTAACACTAACCTGAACCCTTACACAAAAACTAACTCTAAGTTTAAACCTAAACTTATTAGAACCCGTAACCCTAACACCTACACTAAACCTATCCATAATCCTAATAATAACACTAACTCTATTTGTAACCCTAATTCTAAACCTAACACTTACCCTAACCTTAACCCAAACACTTACACTAAGCCTAACACTAAACCTAACCCTAACCCTAACACTTATGCTAAACCTAACCCTAATCCTAACACTAATACTAACACTATCCCAAACAGTAACCCTATCTCAAACTCTAACCCTAACCATAACCCTAACCCTAATACTATCAGAAACTGTAACCCTAAACCTAACCCTAAAACTAACCTAATCCTAACCCTAACCATAACACTAACCCAAACCCCAATCCTAAACCTAAAGCTAATTTTAACAGTAACCCTAAACTTAACCCTAACCCTAACCCTTACCCTAACACAAAACCTAACCTAAACCTAAGTCTAACACTAACTCTAACCCTAAAACAATGCCTAACCCTAACCCTAACCCTAATAGTAACCCTAACCCTAACTCTAACCATAAGCCTAACCCTATCTCTAAACCTATAGCTAACTCTAATCCTAAACCGAAACCTAACACTAACACTAAATGTAACCCTAACCCTAACTATAACCCTAATCCTAACCACAACAGTAACTCTAATCCTAACCGTAACCCTAACTTTAACACAACCCATAACCTTACCTTATACTAATCCTAACACAAACCCTAACCCTATCCCTAACCTAACCTGAACACAAGCCCTAACCCTAACGCTATACCAAAACTTAACCCTAACCCTAATCCTAACACAAACAATAACCCTAAAACTAACACTAAAACTGAACTTAACTGTATATGTAAAACTTATACTAACCCTAACTTAAAAATAACCCTAAAAGTAACTCTAACCATAAACATAACACATAGCCTAACTGTAACCCTAACCCTAAACCTAACACTAAGCCTTAACCTAAACCTAACCCATACCCTAAATTTAACCCTAAAGCTAACACTAACCCTAACACTAATCCTAACCATAACCCTAACTCTAATACTAACCATAATCCTAAACCTAACACTAATTCTGAATCTAAACCTAAACCTAACACTAAACCTAACCCAAACCCTTACATTAATCCTAACAGTTATTCTAACACTAACCGTAACCCTAACCATAACCCTAACCCTAATCCTAAACTTAACAAAAACCATCACCCAAACCGTAACCTAAAGCTAACCTAACATTTACCATAATGCTAATTCTAACACTAACACTAACCCTAACATTAAAACGAAATCTAACCCTATACCTAACACTAACCATATACCTAACCCTATTGGTAACACTAACCCTAAACCTAACACTAACACTAAACATAACCCTACACCTAACCCTCACATTAACCCTAACCCTAACCCTAACACTAACCCTAACACTAACCCTAACACTAACTCTAACCAGACACCTCACATATAGCCTAACACTAATCCTAATCCTAATACTAACACTGAACCTAACACTATCCATAAAACTAACCGTAGTACTAATGCTAAACTTAAACTTAACCCTAGCACAAATAGTAATTCTAACACTAATTTTAACCCTAAACCTAACCCTAACCCTAACGTTAACCTAAACCTAACTATAACTATAATCCTAACTCTAACCATAACTCTAAGGCTAACACTAACTTTAACACTAAAGCTTGCCCTAAAACTATCCCTAACCCTAACACTAAATCTAAACATAACCTAACACTAACCCTAACACTAACCATAACAGTAACGCTAACCATAAACTAACCCTATCCCTAAAGCTAAACCAAACCCTAAATCAAACCGTAACCCTAAACATAACCTAACACTTACCCTAACCTTAATTTTAACACTAACCCTAACACGAACATGAACACTAAACCTAACACTAACTCTAACCTTAATGCTAAACCTAACTCGAACACTAAACCTAACTCTTACCCTAAACCTAATACTAACCCTAACCCTAACCCTAACAGGAACTCTTAAAAGACACCTCAAACATAGCCTAACACTAACACTAACCCTAACCCTAACACTAACAATAAAACTAGCCATAATTCTAATGCTAAACTTAACCCTAACTCTAACACGAATAGTAATTCTAAACCTAATTTTAACCCTAACCCTACCCTTACCCTAACGTAAACCTAAACCTAACTCTAACTATAATCCTAACTCTAACCATTACTCTAAGGCTAACACAGACTTTAACACTAAAACCAACCCTAAAACTATCCCTAACCGTAACACTAAATCTAAATCTAACCATAACACTAACCCTAACACTACCCATAACAGTAACCATAACCCTAAACTAACCCTATCCCTAAACGTAAACCAGACCCTAACCCAAACCATAAACCTAAACCTACCGTAAAACTTACCCTAACCTTAATTCTAACTAACCCTAACATGAACATGAACACTAACCCTAACACTAACACTAACCTTAAAGGTAAACATAACTCTAACACTAACCCTAACCCTAAACCTAAACCTAACACAATCCCTAACACTACCCCTAACACTAACACTAACCCTATCCCTAACCCTCACTCTAACCCTAATTCTAACCCTAACACTTACAATAACCATGAACCTAACTTTAACCCTAACACAAAACCTAAACCTAACCCTAAATCAAACCCTAACACTAACCCTGAACCTAAACCTCACACTAACCTTAATGCTGAGGGCCAATGCTAAGTAAGAATGACGCATGGCATGACCCAGGTCATTTGCAGTGACATTGCATGTAAGGTGACCTTGCTCAAGGACCAGGGCGGATCCGGGTTTAGGGTGGATAGGGGTTTAGGGCATTCCCAGTTTAGGACAATCTGGGTTTAGGGCGTTTCCAGGTTTAAGGTGTACCCTGCTGGGAATAGGGCGTATCCTGCTGCCTCAGGCACGCCTGCTCCTTGAGTTCCCGTTGAGTTCTCGTGGGATTGAGAGAGTATTTGGGATTTTGCCCAGAATGTGGATTTCCCCGATAACGAATTCCCTGATAAAGAATTGCTGTTTGAATCTACAAAGCTGTGAGTGGCTCGTGATTTGTGCCCAGCCAGACTGCGGCATTTGGTGGCCTGAACGTGGAACGTCTGAAACTTGGAGGTAAGTAAATTTGCTCACCCCTGAAGAAGGCGAGAGAATGGGTGACCATTTCAAAAAACAATGTGTTCTTGTTTTGATTTATTTTGTTTTTATCTCAAGTTGCCTGTCCCTAGAACATTCTCAGGAAAACTGGGGAAAATGGTTGGCTCAAAGTTTGAAGTTGTTCACCCCCGAGGAAGAGAAATTGTTAGAGGAAAGAGGCACCCCAGTAAGACCAAGAACAGTTA
>NW_026006225.1:88668-97476 GCF_001458135.2 Marmota marmota marmota
GATGGTGTCACCAGTGATGCAATTTTTCCAAAGGAGCCGTCAATTGGCTTGGTGTCGTGGCATTTCTGTATCCTCCTCCCTTCTGCTAGTGATGGTCTAAAATTTGGGGGCCAACAGAGGTGAGGCAAGAACATCAACCCTCCACTGGTCCATAGGCCTATCCACAAGTATGGCTGTATGCTGGACCGGTAGTCAGTGACGGGTATGATCCAATTGCAGTGGTATCAACCTAAGACAGGAGGCTGATGCCTAGAGGTCAGTTTTTCCCATGACGGGTAAGAACCATATGTTGAATTGGACAAAATACCAGGCACAGACCTTAAGCCACATTGCTTATTGTTTAATTAATCAGAAGGGGGGAGATGCTGAGGGCCATTGCTAAGTAAGAATGACGCATGGCATGACCCAGGTCATTTGCAGTGACATTGCATGTAAAGTGACCTTGCTCAAGGACCAGAGAGGATCCGGGTTTAGGGCGGATCGGGGTTTAGGGTGTTCCCGGTTTAGGACAATCTGGGTTTAGGGCGTTTCCAGGTTTAAGGTGTACCCTGCTTGGAATAAGGCGTCTCCTGCTGCTTCAGGCGTGCCTGCTCCTTGAGTTCCCATTGAGTTCTCGTGGGATTCAGAGAGTATTTGGGATTTTGCCCAGAACGTGGATTTCCCCGATAACGTGTGTAGAGTGCCGTTGTGAGTTCGGGAATAAAGAATTGCTGTTTGAATCTACAAAGCTGTGAGTAGCTCGTGATTTTGTGCCCAGCGAGACTGCGGCACCTTAACTCTATCCCTAATCCTAATTCAAACCCTAACACTAACCCTAACACTAAACCTAACCCTAACAAAAACCATAATCCAAAACATAACCCTAAACATAACTAACCCTAACCGTAACCCTTACCTAACCCTAACCACTAACCCTAACACTAACACTAAAACTAACCCTAATACTAACCCGAACCTATCTTTAACACTACTCCTAATCTCAGTTCTAAGCCTATTACTAACATTAACCCTAACCCTAACCCTAAACCTCACATTAATCCAAACCCTAACCCTATCCCTAACACTAACACTAACACTAAACAAAATAACTAAACCTAATCCTTATCCTAACCCAAACAGTAACACTAACGCTAACCCTAACCCTAACTTTAACTCTTTTTCTAATTGTAACCCTAACACTAACTTAAAACTATGTTTAACCCTAACACTATTCCTAAACCTAACCCAACCCTAAACCTTACACTAACTCTAACCTTAAATATAACGCTAACCTAACACTAACTGTAACACGAACCCTAACCCTCATGCTAACACTAAACCTAACCCTAATCCTAACCTTAACACTAACCCTAATCTTAACCCTAACCCTAAATTTATACATCACACAAAACCTCACCCTAACCCTGACCCTGACCTTAACCTAACCCTAAACCGAATACTAACCGTAAACCTCAACCTAACCCTAACCTTAACCCTAACACAAAACCTAATCCTAAACCTAACACTAACCTAAAACTAACCCTAAAACTAACTTTGACACTGACACTAAAGCTAACACTAATTCTAACCTTATCCTTAACCATGACCCTAAAACAAAACCTAAGACTAAATCTAAAAGTAACCCTAAACCTAACCCTACCTTTTACACTAACTACTAACATGAACCCTAACCCTAAATCTTACAATAAACTTAACCCAAACCCTAACACTTACCCTAACCATAAAACTAAATCTAACACTTACCATAAACCCAACCCGAAACCTAACACTAACACCAACCCAAAAACTAACCCTAAAGCAAACCCTAGCCTGAAAACTAACCATAACTATATTCCTAACACAAACCCTAAGTCTAACCCTAAAACTAATGCTAACCATATCCCTATCCCTAACACTAATTCAAACACCAAACCTCACCCTACCTCGAATCCTAACCGTAACCATAACCATAAACATAAGCCTAATACTAACACACTTACAAACCCTAACCCTAAACGTAATATTAGCCATAAACCTAACCCTGACACGAACCCTTACAGTAAGCCTAACCTTAACTAACTAACTGTAACACTAACTGTAACAGTAACCCTTACCAGAAATCTAACAAATAGTCTAACACAAACCCTAAAAATAACACTAAACCTAACCCAAACAATTACATTAACCCTAAACCTAACAATAATTTTAATCTTAACTTTAACCATTACCCTAAAACAAATCCAAACCCTAACCCGCACACTAACCCTAACCTTAAACTAAAATGAAATCTAAAAATAACCTTAACCCTAGCCCTACCACTTACCCTAACCAAAACCCTAACTCTAACACTTACCATAAACCTAAACATAAACCTAACACTAATCCTAACCCTAACACTAAAACTAACCCTAAAACTTACCCTAGCCTGAAACCTAACCCTAACTTTAACTCTAACACAAACCCTAACCCTCAAACTAACCCTAACACTATCCCTAACCCTAACACTAACCGAAACCCCAACTCTAACCCAAAACCTAATCCTAACTGTAATACTAACCCTAAACATAACACTAATCTTAACCCTAAGCCTATCACGAATCGTAACCCTAACCCTAACAATAAACCTAACCATAACCCTAACCCTCACTCGAACCCTAAAATTAACAGTAAACCGAACATTAAACCTAACCCTAACCATAACAGTAACACTAACACTAACCCTAACACTAAATTTAAAACTAACCCTAAAACTAATTTTAACCGGAACCCTAAACCTAACCGTAACTTTAACACACATTGTAACACAAAGAGTAACCCTAAAGTTTACTTAATGCTAACCCTAACCCTAATTCTAACATTAAGCCTAACCCTAATCCTAACATGAACCCTAGCCTAACCCTAATACTAAGTTAAACCCTAACCCTAACTCTAAACCCAAAACGTAACATTAAACCAAGCCCTAACTTTAAACCTAACATTTTCCCTAACACTAAACCTAAACTTAACCCTAAACCTAACCCTAACTTTAACCCTAACACAAAACCTAACCCCAAATCTAACACTAACCCAAAACCTAAACCTAAACCTAACACTCGCACTAAAGCTAACCGTAACACCAACTCTAACCAGACCCCTAACACATAGTCGATCGCTAACCCTAACAGTAACATTAACACTAAATCTAACTCTAACCCTAAAACTAACCCTAAACTGAATCCTTAACCCTAAACGTAACAGGAATCATATCCCAACCCCAACCCTAACCCTCACCCTAACCCTAACCTTAAAACTAACCTTACCCAAACCCTAACTCTAAATATACTCCTTACCCTAACTTTAACCCTAACCCTAACACTAAACCTAACCCCAATAAAAACACTAACACTAACCCTAAACCTAACCTAAACCCTAACACTAAACCTAAACCTAACCCTAACACTAACAGTAACCCTAACACTAACCCTAACCCTAACACTAACAGTATCCTAAACCTAATGTTAACTTTAACCCTAATCGTAACAGGAATGATAACACTAACCCTAACACTAACACTAACCCTAAACTTATCCATAACACTAACACTAACCCTAACCCTGAACCTAACCCTAAACCTAACCCTAAACCTAAATGTAACCCTACCACTATTCCTAAACCTAACCCTAAACCTAACCCTAAACATAAATCAAACCATAATAAAATCCTAACACTAACCCTAATGCTAAAACAAACCCTAACCTAAACCGTAATCCTAAACCTAACCTTACCCTAACCCTAACCCTAATTCTAACACTAACCCTAACACAAATTCTACCAGGAACCCTCGCCCTAACTCTAACACTAACCTTAAACCTAGCCCTAAAATAATCCTAAACTTAAACCTAGCGCTAATCCTAACCCTAACATTTACTCTAACAGTAAACCAAACTCTAATGCTAAACCTAACTCTAAAACTAACCCTAACACAAATCCTAACACTAAAGCTAACACTAACCCTAAACCTAAACCTAACCCTAACCCTCACACTAACCCTAACCCTAACACTAATTCTAACCAGAACCCTAACACATAGGTTAACAATAACCCTAACTCTAACACTAACACTAAACCTAACTCTAACCTTAACCCTAATCCTAATGTGATTTGTAACCCTAAATCTAATCCTAACCCCAATACTAACCCTGGTGGTAATCCAAACCCTAACACTAACCCTAACCCTAACCCCAACTCTAACCTGAACCCCAACCCTAAACCTATCCCTAACATAAATCCTAACCCAAACCATAACTCTAAAGCTAACATAACCCTAATCTAACCCTAATTTTAACACTAATCCTAAACCTAACCCTAAGCATAACATGAATCCTATCCATAACCATAACAGTAACCTTAACTCTAACCCTAACACTAACACTAAACCTATACCTAACCCTAAAGCTAGACCTAACCCTAACCCTAACCGTAAACCTAACACTAAACCTAAACCGAAGCCTAAAAAAAAAAAAACCATTTAATTCTAACCGTAACCCTATCCCTTACTCTAAACTTAAACCTAACACTTAGACAAACCTTAACCCTAACACTAACATTAACCCTAAACCTAAACCTAACACTAATCCAAACACCAACCCTAACCCTAACGCTAATCCTAACCATAACCCTAACCCTGAACATAAACATAAACATAACCGTAAAACAAATCCTAACCCTAAACGTAACACTAATCCTAACACAAACCCTAACACTAACCATAACCCTAACACTAACACTAACCCTAACTCTAACCCTAAAACTAACCCTACTCTATCATTAACACTAAACCTAACTCTAACCTTAAGCCTAACCCTAACCCTAACACTAACCCTAACCCTAACCCTAATACCAACCCTAACCCTAAGCCTAAAACTAACTCTAAATATAACACCAAACCTAACTCTAATGCTAACCTTAACCCTAACTCCAACACTAACCTAACCCTAATCCTCACACTAACCACTAACCCTAATTTAACCCTAACTTTTACACTAACGATAAAACTCACTTTAACCCAAATACTAAATCTAACCACAAACGCAAATCTAACCCTAATACTAACCCTGAAACTAAACCTAACACTAACCCTCACTCTAACCCTAACCCGAACCTTAACCCTAAATGTAACTCTAACCCAAACCCTAACCCTATCAAAAACCCTAATCTAAACTTACTCCTAAACCTAACCTAATCTTAACCCTAACTTTTACCTAACTCTAACACTGACCCTCACCCCAACACTAACCCTAACCTAAACCTAACACTAACCCTAACTCTCAACCTAACATTAATCCTTACCCTTACCCTAACCCAAACACTAACCCTAACACTACACCTAACCCTAATCCTAAAACGAACTCTATCTGTAACACTAAAACTAATATTAACCCTAAATGTAACCCGAACAAAAACCCTAAACCTAACCCTAAACCTACCCCTAACACTAACCCTAAACTTAACCCTAAAAATAAACCTAACCCTAACCCTAAAAGTAAAACTAATCCTAACTGTAACCTTAAACTTACCCTAACTCTAACCCTACCTCTTACAAAAACCCTAACCCTAACCCTAACATGAACCCTAACCCTAAACCTAACACTAACACAAACCCAAACCCCAAATTAAACCTAATGTTAATCCTAAACATAACCATAACCCTAACCTTATACCTAACCCTAACTCTAAAAGAAACCCTAACCCTAATCCTAACCCTAATCCTAACACAAAACCTAACTATAACCCTAACCCTAAACATAACACTAACCCTAAAAATAACCATCACAGTAACCAAAACCTAACCCAAACACTAATCCTAACCTCACACTAAACCTAAACCCAATCCTAACTCTAAAACTAACATTAACCCAAATCCTAACCCTAAACCGAACATTACCACTAACCCTAACACAAAATCTTTTTTTTTTTTAATTTTAATATTTATTTTTTAGTATTTGGCGGACACAACATCTTTCTTTGTATGTGGTGCTGAGGATCGAACCCGGGCCGCACGCATGCCAGGCGAGCGCGCTACCGCTTGAGCCACATCCCCAGCCCCCCTAACACAAAATCTAAACCAAACACAAACCCTAACTCTAACCCTACCCCTAAATTAACCCTAATGCTATCGCTAAACATAATGGAATCCTAACTGAAACCATAAACCTAACAATAACCCTAACTCAAACATTATTGAAAACCTTAAACCTAACCCTAACACTAAACCTAACCCTAACCCTCAACCTAACAATAAACCTATCATTAATACAAACCCTAACCCTAACCCTCAACCTAACAATAAACCTATCATTAATACAAACCCTAACCCTAAACCTAACAATTAACACTAAATCTATCCCTGAAACTAAACCTTACACTAACACTCACCCTAATACTAACCCTAACACTAACCCTAACCATAACCCTAACCAGAAACCTAACACATAGACCAACTCTAAACCTAACACTAAAAGTAACTGTTACCCTAACTCTAACCCTAAACTTAATCCTAAACCTAACGCTAACCATAATTCTAACCCTAACATGAATCATAACCCTAACACTAATCCAGACCCTGAAACTAACCCTAACCGTAAATTTTACCCTAACTCTACGCCTAAAACTAACCATAACCCTAACACAAACCCTAATCTTAACACTAATCCTAACAATAAACCTAACCCTACCACTAACACAACTTTAATCCTAACACTAACCCTAAACCTAACCCTAACATTACAACTAACACTAACCCTAACCCTAACATAACCCTAACCCTAACTCTATACCTAACCCCAACTCAAATCCTGACAGAAACCTTAACACTAAACCTAACCTAACCATAACCGTATTTCTAACACTAACAGTAACCCTAAACCTAACACGAACTCTATTTGTAACTCTAATACTAATATTAACCCTAACTCTTACCATAAACCTAACCCTATACATAGCCCTAACGCTAACCCTAACCCTAATCCTAAACTTAACCTAAACTGTAACCGAAACACTAACCATAAACCTAAACTAATCAAAACTGTATCCGTAACCCTAACCCTAAACCTAACCGTTACACAAACTTTAACCCTAACCCTAACATTTTCCCTAACCCTAACCCTAACACTAATCCAAACCTCAACCCTAACCCTAACGCTAATCCTAATGGTAACCCTAACCCTAAACTTAACCCTAACACAAACACTAACTCTAAACCTAACCCTAAAACTAAACCTAAACTAATCGGTATACCTAATAATAATCCTTACCATAACCCAAATTGTAACCGTGAGACTAACACAAACTCTAACTCTAAACCTAATACTAAACCTAAACATAATCTTAACCGTAACTCTAATACTAACCATAACTCCATCCCTAATCCTAAAAGTAACCCTAACTCTAACACAAAGACTTACCCTAACCCTAACCCTAACACTAACCCTAATCCAATCCTTAACCACAACCCTAATACTAATTCTAAAATTAACACTAACTGTAACTATAACCCTATTTTTTTCCATCACCAAGACATTAAATCTAACTCTAATACAAAACCTAACCCTAAAGAACACCCTACCGCAAACCCTAACCCTAACACTAAACCTAACCCTAACCCTAACACTAACACTAAAGCTATCCTTTACCTTAACCAGAACCCTAACACATAGCCTAACCCTAAAACTAAAAATAACCCTAAATCTAAATCTAATTTTAAAACAAACCCTAAACATAACCGAACACTAATGCTACCACAAACCATAAACCTAACCTAAACTAACCCTAACACAAACCCTATCCCTAACCCTAAACATAACCTAACTCTAACCCTAACACAAACCCTAAATCTAAACCTTAGCCCTAAATTTAACCCTAAACGTAACCCTAAAAAAAAAAAAAACTAAACCTAAGCTAACCATAACACTAACTCTAAGCATAAGCATCACCAAAACCCTAACACATAGCCTAACATTAACCCTAACCCTAACCCTAACACAAACCCTAAAAATAAGCCTTACTCTAACACAAACCCTAAAATGAACCATATCCCTAACACTACCCATAACCCTCATATTAAACCTAATTCAAACTGTAACCCGTACACTAACCTAAAACTAATTTTAATCCTAAGACTAAAACTAACCCTAACCCTAACCATAACCCTAACACTAACCTTGACACTAAACCTAACACTACTACTAACTCTAACCCAAACCCAAACCCAAACCATAAACCTATCCCTAACACTCAACCTAAACCTAACACAAATCTTAAACCAAACCTTAACCCTAAACCTAACCTAACCCTAAACCTAACATTTACCTAACCCTGACATTAACCAAACCCTAACATTAACACTTCCCCTAACCCTAACCTACCCTAACACTATCCCTAATCCCAACCCTAAACCTAAAACTAACCCTAAACCTAAACCTAAACATAAACCAAACCTTAACCCTAAACCTAAACATAAACTGAACCCTAACACTAAGCCTAAACCTTACCCTAACCATAACACTAACAGCAATACTAACCCTAACATTAATCTTAAACATAACTGTATCCCTAACCCTACTTGTAACCCTATAAATAAACCTAAACCTATCTCAGAGAAAATCCTAACCGTAAACCTAACATTAAACCTAAAACTGGATTTGGAAGATGGCGGCGAGGGGAGTGCATTACCCCCGTGTGCTGCTTCACTGTGTGGGAGTATGACAAGTCAGGACGGCTAAAGGATATCTTGTTAGGAATTTCCAGCAATAGTGGGGTGCTCCGGAACCTGGAGGAAGGATTTCCATCGCA
>NW_026006225.1:103394-132003 GCF_001458135.2 Marmota marmota marmota
AATAAACCTAAAACTAACCATAATCCTAACAAAAACCCTAGCTCTAAAATTAAATCCAAACCCTAACCCTAACCCAAAACCTAACTCTTACCTAACAGTAAACCTAACCTTAACACTAAACCTAACACTAGAAATAAGCCTAACTTTAACACTAACACTAACACTAAACCTATATTTAACCTTAAACCCATACCTAACCCTAACCCTAAACCTAACTCTAAACCTAACACTAGCTCTAACACTAACACTCACTCTAACCCTAAACCTAACCCTAACCCTTAACCTAACTCTAACCCTAACAATAACACAAACCCCAAAACTAAACCTAAACCTAATCCTAACCATAACCCTAACCTTAACACTAACACTAAACCTAACACAAAACTTAATCCTAAACCTAACCCTAAACCTAACACTGACCCTATCCCTAACACTAACACTAACAATAACACTAAACCTAAACCTAAACCGTAACCCTAACCCTAACACTAATCCTAACGCTAACCCTAAGCCTAACAGTAATCAAACCCCAAACCTAACCATAACGCTAACCATAACTGTCACCCTAAACTTAACCATAACCCTACCCCTAAAAATAACACAAAAGCTAACCCTATTCCTAATCATAACATTTATCCGAACCCTAACCCTATCCCTAACACTAACCCTAACAGTCACCCTAATTATATCCCTAATACTAATAATAACCCTTACCCTAACCCTAACCTAAAACTAACCCTAAAACTAACACTAACATTAACCCTAACCCTAAACCTAACACTAACCCTAAACATAACCCTAATCCAAACTCTAACCCTAATCCTAACCATAACTGTAACCCATACACTAACCCTAAGCCTAACAAGAACCCTAACCATATCACTAACACAAACCCTAAATCTAACCCTAAACAAACCCTAACAGAAAACCTAAACCTAATCCTAACGCTAACCCTAACACAAACCATAAGCCTAAACCTAACACTAAACCTACAACTTAACAATAAACGTAACCTTTACACTGAACTTAACCTTAACCCTAAACTTAACACTAGCTCTAACCATAACCCTAAGGAAACCCCTAACACATAGCCTAATCCTAACCATAACACTAACCCTAACACTAAAGCAAACCCTAACCCTAACACTAAGCCTAACCATAATCCTAACACTAACCAAAACACTAACCCTAACTCTAACCCTAACACTAAACCTGACACTAACTCTAACAAGTGACCTAACCCTCACCCTAACACTAACCCTAACCCTAACCTTATCCGTAACACTAACCCTAAATCTAATCCTAACCCTAACCAAAACCCTAAATCTAATTCTAACACAATGCCTAACCATACACCTGACCCAAAAGTAACTCTAACCCTAAACTGAAACCAAATCCTGAACGTAAACGTAACCCTAATCCTAACCCCAACCCTAACAGAAACCTTAACCCTAAGCCTAACACTAAACCTAAACTTAACCCTAACCCTAACACTTACAGTAACCCTAACCCTAACCCTAAAGGTAACACTAACACTAACTGTATCCATAACCCTAACCCTCACCCTTAGCCTAATCGTAAACCTAAATCTAACACTTACCCTAAACTTAACCCTAACTTTAAAATTAACCCTAATCCTCACACTAACCCTATTTCTAAATCGTACCCTTACACTAACCCTAAACCTAATATTAACCCTATACCTAACCCTAACCCTAACACTAACCCTGACACTAAAGCTAACAGTAACCCTAACTCTAACCCTAACCCTAACCCGAACCGTGGCACTAAACCTAACCCGAAACCTAACCGTAACAAAACCCTAAACCAAACGTAACACAAAACTTAACCATAAACCTAACATATCCCTAATCTTTACCTAACTCTTACACTAAACCTAAGCCAAACACACTAATCCTAACACTAACCCTAACCTAACCCTAAAACAAACCTTAATTCTAAACCTAACACTAACCTTAAACCTAAACCTAAACCTAACTCTTAGATTACCCGTAAACCTAACACTAATTATAAGCATAACCATAACCCTAACCCTACAAAAAACAATAACCCTAACCCAAACACTAACCCTAACCCTAACCCTAAACCTAACAAAAACTCTAACCGTAACCACAACAATAACCCTAATCTAACCCTAACCCTAACACTAACCTAATGTTAACCCTTACCCTAAACATAACCGTAACTCTAAAACTAACCTTAGAAGAAAACTTAAACCTAATGCTAACCCAAACCCGTACCCTAACCATTTCCCAAAATCTAAACCTAACACAAATCCTAACCATCACCCTAAACCTAACCTAACACAAACCCTAACAATAAACGTAACCCGAATACTAACCGTAACCATTACCCTAACCCTAACTTTTACCCTAAACATAACACAAACCCTAACCCAAACCTTAAAAATGACAGTAAAATAAACTTAAACCTATACAAACATTAATCCTAACCCTAAAGTGAAACCTAACAGTAACTCTAACTGTAACCCTAACACTAACCCTAAAACTACCCTAACCCTAAACCTATCCATAAACCTAACCATAACACGAACCCTAAACCTAAACCTAAACCTCAACCTAACACTAACCCTAACCCCAACCCTAACACTAGCCCTAATTTTAACCTTAACTGTAACCCTAATACTAATCCTAAACTTAAACTTAACTGTATCGCTAACCCTAATCCAATCCATAACTCTAATACTAACCATAACTCTAACACAAATCCTAATGCTAAACCTCACCCTAACACACACCCTAACCCTATCCTGAACACTAAACCTAACACTAATCCTAACCCTAACCCTAAATATAAAACTAACCCTAACCCTACACACTAACACTAACCCAAACAGTAAACCTTACCTAACCCTATGTCTAACTCCAACCCTAAATCTAACACTAACCCAAACCCTAACCCTATCCATAACACTAAACCTAAACTAACTTTAACCCTAACACTATCTCTACATCTAATCCTATTACGAACACTAAACCTAACCCTAATCCTAACACTAAACCTAAACCTAAGCATAACCATAACCCCTACAGTGACCCTAACTCTAACACTAATTCTAACACTATACTAACCCTAATCCTAAAATAATCCCTAATACAATCCTAACACTAACCATAAAACTAAATCAAAACCGAACAATTACACTAAACCTAAACCTAACCCTAACACTAACACAAACCCTAACCCTACCCCTAAACATAACCCTACCCCTAACCCTAACCCGAACCCTAACACTAACCCTAACACTAACCCGAAGCATAACCCTAACACTAACCCGAAGCTTAACCTTAACCCTAATAATAACTCTAAACCTAAACCTACCCTAACCCTAACCCTAAACCTAACACTAACCCTAAACCTAATCCTAACACTAACCTTAAACATAACCCTAACACAAAGTCTAAACATAACCCTAACTGTAACTCTAACCCTAATCCTAACTGTAATCATAACCCAAAACTTAAACATTACCCAAACCCTAGCACAAATCTTAACACTAACCTATCCCTAACCTTAACCCAAACCCTAACCCGAACCCGAAGCTAACCTTAACAAAAACCCTAAACCTAACCCTATATTTAATTCTAACACTAACCTGATCCCTAACACAAACAATAACCCTAAAGCTAATATTAACCATAAACCTCACCATAAACATAACACTTACATTAACCCTACTTTTAACCCAAAGACTAACAATAACCGTAACCCTAACGAGAATCCTAACACAAAGCCTAACCCTAACACTAACACTCACACTAACCCTAACGCTAACGCTAACACTAACAAACACTAACACTAACACTGACATTAACCGTAAACCTAACCCTAAATCTTACCCTAACACAAACCATAACTGTAACCCCGACCCTAACCTAACCCTAAAAATAACCCTAATTACAATCCTAACCATAACTGGAATCCTAACCCTAACCCAATCCCTAACACAAACCCTAACCCCAACCTTAAAACTAATGCTAAACCTATCCATAACCCTAAATCTTACACTAACCCTAAACCTAACACTAATTCTAATCCTAAACCTAAACCTAAAACAAACCCTAACCCTAACCATAGCACTAACCTTAAACCTAATCCTAACACTAACCCTTTCACTAACCCTAAGCCTCACCCTAACACTAACACTAAACCTAACCTTAACCCTAACCCAAAAGCTAACCCAAACCCTAACCCTAACCCGTATACTAACCCTAACCATAACCCAAACACTAACCTTAAAACAAACACTAAACTTAAACCTAACACTTATCCTAACCCTATTCTTAACTCTACCCTACACTTACACTAAACTTACTCCTAACCCTAACGTAACCCTAACCCTAAGCCTAATCCTAATACTAACATAAACCATAACCCTAACCCTACCCCTAAAACTTACCCCAAAACTAACCTTAACCCAAACCCTAACACTAAATCTAACTCTACCCCTAACACTAACTGTAATGCTAACCCTAATCCTAACCCTAACATGAACCCTAAACCTAGCCCTAAACCTAACACTAATCCTAACACTAACCCTCACACTAACGCCAATTCTAACCCTAACCCTTACACTAACCCTAATCCTGACTTTAAACCTAATACTAAACCTAACCCTAACCCTATTCCTATCTCTAACCCTGACCCTAAATTTATCACTAACCTCAACTGTAACCCTAACCTTAACAAGAACCATAACCATAACCCTAACACTAAACGTAATCCTATCACAATCACTAACCCCAAAATTAACATTAAACATAACCTAAACCTAAGTCTAACCCTTACCTAACCCTATCACTAACCCTAACCCTAACACTAAAACTAAGCCTTACACTAACCCTAATCTAACAATAACACTCTCCCTAACCCCAACACTACCCCTATCACTAAACCTGAATCTAAGGCTAACCCTAAAACTAATATTAACCCTAAAACTAACCCTCTACCTAACACTAATCCTAACACTAGGCCTAAACCTGACACTAATCCTAACCCTAACCGTAACAGTAACACTAACACTAATGCTAACACAAACCCTAAACATAACTCGAAACCTTATCCTAAACGTAACCCTTACACTAAACCCTAAACGTATCTTTAACCCTAACATTATCCCTAACACTATTCCTAACCCTAAACCTAAACCTAGCACTAACACTAATGCTAACCCTAACATTAACCCTAACTTTAACTGTAACATGAAACCTAACCCTCACCCTAACCCTAACCATAACATAAGTCTAACCCTAAACCTAAGTCTAAATCTAACACTAACACAAACCCTAACAGTAACCCTGATCTTAAGCTAACCCTAATCATTAACCTAACATTAATCCTGACCATAACTGCAACACTAAATTTAACCATAAACATAACACAAAACCTAACCCTCACCCTAACACTAACACTAATCCTAACAATAATTCTAACCCTAATCTTAACTTTGAAAGTAAAACAAACCCTAACCCTAATCCTAACACTAACCCTAACCCTAACCCATAACCTAACATTATATCTAATCTTAACCCTCACCCTAACACTTACCCTAAACATAACCCTAAATCTAACACTTACCCTAAACCTAAACCTAACACTAACCCTAACCCTTATCCTAACAAAAACCCTAACCAAAACCATAACCCTAAACCTAACACTAACCCTATGCCTAACACTAACCCTACACCTAACCCTAACCCTAACACTAACCATACTTCTAACACTAACCCTTACAATAACCCTCAACCTAACTTTAAACCTAAAACTAAATCTAAACCTAACCCTAAACATAAAACTTACACTAACCCTGACACGAAACCTAACACTAAAACTACCTCTATCCCTAACTCTAACACAAACCTTATACCTAACCCAAACCCTAAACCTAATCCTAACCGTAACCCTAACCTAACCCTAACCCGAATCCTAACACAACACCTAACACAAAGCGTGACCCAAAAAACCTAACTTAAACCTTACCCTAACCCTAATTGTAACAATAAAAATAATCTTAACCTTAACACTAATCTTAAAGCTAACACTAACCCTTACACCTACCCTAAACCTAACCCTTAACCTAGTCCTAACTCTAACCCTAAAACTTACCCTAAACCTAAATCTAACCCTAATTAACTCTCATCCTTAACCTAAACATAAATTAATCCAAACCATAATCGTAACCCTAACACAAAACCTAGCCCTAAACTTAACCCTAAACCTAACCCCAACCCTAACCCTAAAACTTACACAAACCTTAAACCTAACCCTAAAATTAACCCTAACCATAACACTAAACCTAACACTAACCAAAACCCCAAAACTAACCCTAATGTTAATTAGAATTGTAACCCTAACCCTACCCTAAACTAACCCTAATCTTAGAAAAAACCCTAAACCAAAAGGTAACCCTAATTTTAACACAAACTTTAACTCTAACCTAACACTAAAACTAACCCTAACACAAACTCTAAATCTAACCCAAACACTAACCCTAAACCTAAGAAAAAACCTTCACCATAACCATAACAGTAACCGTAATCTAACCCTAACCCTAACCCTAACCCATCCCTAAACCTTAACTTAAATCCAAACCTAAATCTAAAACTAACCTTAAAACAAAACCTAACACTAAAAGTAACACTAACACAAATCCTGACCATAACTGTAACACTAAATTTAACCTAACTCTAAACCTTACCGTAACATAAGCTCTAACACTAACCCTAACTTAACCCTAACCCTATCCCTAACCCTAACCCGAATCCAAAACTTAACCCTAACCCTAAACATAACACTAATATTAACACAAACACTAACCTTTACACTAACACTAACCCTAAACCTAAACCTAAACCTAACACTAAACCTTACACTAACACTAAATCTAACCTAAAACCTAAGATTAAATCTAACAATATCACTAACCGTAACACTTACATTAACCCTAAAATTAATCCAAACCCTAACACTAACCTTACACCTAACCCTAACACTAAACCTAAAACAAAATATAACCCTATCCATCCAACTAACACTAACCCTAATCCTAACCCTAACCCTCATAACACCCTAATTCTAACCCTAAACCTTACACTAACCCTAAAACTAACTTTAACCCTACAACTAGACCTAACCTTAAACTTTACCCTAACCCTAACTACACCGTAAACTTAAACCCAACACTATACCTAACCCTAACAAAAACCTTAACTGAAACCTTAACCCTAAACATAACCAAATCCTAACCCTAAACCTTACCTACCATAACACTAACCATGATCCTAACACTAACACTAAACTTATCACTAACCCTAACTTTAACCTTACCCTAAATGTAACATTAACCCTAACCTAAACACTAACATTAACACAAAGAGTAAGCCTAACCTTAACCCTAACCCTATCCCTAAACCTAACAGTAACACTAACCCTAAATGTAGCCCTAACCCTAACTTTAACCCTTATCAGATTCTTAACCATAACACTAACCCTAAAGCTATTTTGAAACCTAACATTATACCTAACACTAACACTAACCCTAATGCTAAACCTAACACTAACCTTGACCCTAAACCTAACACTTACCGTAACTGTACACGTAACACAAACCCTATCTCTAACCCTAACCCTGACCATAAATCTGACCCTAACACAAACCATAACCGTAACCCTGACCCTAACCTAAACTTAACTCTGACCCTAACCCGAATCCTAAACAAAATCATTTCAAAAATCATATCCCTAATCCTAACACAAACCCTAATGCTATCCCTAACACTAACCCTAAACCTGGCACTAACACTAACCCATACACTAACCCTAAACCTAACACTAATTCTAACCCTCACTTTAAGCCTACCCCTAAAACAAAACATAACCCTAACCCTAACACTAACCCTAAACCTAACCCTAAAGCTAACACTTACATTAACCCTAACCCTAATCCTAACCGTAATACTAACTTTAACCGTAACCTTAAACCTAATCCTAACACTTAGCCTAACCCTAACTCTAACACTTATCCTAAACCTACACCTAACACTAACACTAACCCTAAAACTAACACTAACCTTAAAACTAAAACTAACCTTAACCCTAACTCTAACCCTAAACCTAAACCTAACCATAAACCTAACACTAACTCTAACCATAACCATAGCCCTTACACTAACCCAAAAATAACCCAACCCCAATCCTAACCATAACCCTAAACTTAACCCTAACACTAAACCTAACCCCAACACAAACCCTACACTAACCCTAAATCAATCCCAAATACTAACCCTAACAATAAACCTAACGCTAACCCTAAACCTAAACCTAACCCTAACAATATCTGTAATTCTAACCTGAACCCTATCCCTAATACATACCCTAAACCTTACCTAAACCAAACCCTATAACAAACCCTAACTCTAAAATTAACACTAACCCTAAACCTAANAACCCGAAACCTAACCTTAACACTAACCCTAACCCTAACCCTCACACTAACCCTACCTTTACATTAACCATAAACCTAACTCTATAACCCTATACCTAAAGCTAAACCTAACCATAAAACAAATCCTAACCCTAAAACTAACAATATCCCTAAACATAACCATAAATTTAATTGTTACACTAAACCTAACGATAACCCTAACCCTAACATTAACTCTAACCATAACCCTAACAAGAACCATAACACATAGTTTAAACTGAAACCTAACTCTAAATCTAAAACTAATCCTTACCCAAACACAAACACTAACCCAAACCCTAACACTAACCTTAACCCTAAACCTAACACTAACCCTAACCCTAGTAATAACCATAACACAAAATCTAACACTAAATCTAAACCTAACTCTATCCTTAACACTAAACCTAACACTAACACTAACACTAACCCTTACCCTAACCATAACCCTAAACCTAACCCTAGCCCTAACGCAACCCCTAACCCAAACTGTAACTCTAAACCTAACCTAACCCTTACCTTAACAATAATTCTAACACTAAACCTAAACCTAACCCTAACACAATCACTAACCCTAACCCTAAAACTAACCTTTCCCTAACATTAACCCCAAAACTAACCCAAAACCTAACCCTAACCCTAAAACCTAAATGTAACTGTAACCCTAAACATAACCCAATAACTAAACTAAACCTAAATGTAACCATAACACTAATACTAACCTTAAACCTAACCCTTACACAAACCTAAACTCTAACACTAATATTACCCCTAATCCTATACATAAACCTAACACTAACCCTAATCCCAACTGTAACCCTAAAGCTAAAACTAACCATAAAACTATGCCTAACAATAACCTTAACCCTCAACATAACACTCAACCTAACTCTTACCCTAACCCTAACTCTAACTCTAACACTAACACTAACCTTAAACATAACCTTAAACCTACCTCTAACCCTAAACCTGACTGTAACCATAAGCCTAACCATAATGCTTACCCTAACACAAACAGTAACCCTAACCTAACCCTAAACCTCAAGCAAACCCTAGCCATACACCTAACCCTAATGCTTACCTAAAACTCACCGTATCCTAACCCTAAAACTAACGTTTATCCTAACACTAACACTAACCCCAAACGTAACCCTAACCCATATCCTAAATCTCATCTTTACACAAACCGTAACGCTTACCCTAAAACTAACCTAACACTAACCCTAACCATAAACATAACCTGAATCCTAAACATAACCATAACCCTAACCCAAACCCTAAACCTAACAAAAACCTTAACCCAAAACCTAAAACTAACACTATCCCTAACACTAACCCTACACTAAACCTAACACTAACCCTAACCACAACACTAAACCTATCACTAACCCTAAACCTAACATTAACCCTCACCCTATCCCTAATCCTAACACAAAAACAAACCCTAAACCTAACCCTAACACTAACCCTAAACCTTACCCTAACACTTACGCTAAGCATAAAACTAAACCTAACCCTAACCCTAACTCTAACACTTACAATAAACCTAAACCTAACCCTATCACTAATCCTAACCCTAACCTTAACACTAAACCTAAGCCTAACACAAACCCTAACCCAAACCTTAAACATAAACATAACCTATCCATAACACTAACCTTTACCTAACCCTAACACTAACTCTAACCCTAAACTAAACCTAACACAAACCATAACCCAAACCCTAAACCTATCATTAACCCTAACCCTAAACCTAAACGTAAACCTGACATTAACCCTAACCCTAAACTTAACCCTAACACAAACCGTAACACTAAGCCTAAAGGTAACACTCAGCCTGACTCTAACACTAACCTTTACCCTAAATCTAACCCTACAACAAACTCTAACCACAATCCTAAAGCTAACCTTACACTAATAAACAATGTAAATCTATCCCGAATCCTAACCATAACCATAACACTTACCCAAATGCTAACCCGAAACCTAATACAAAATGTAACCCAAACCCTAACAAGAATCCTAAAGCTAACTCTAATTCTATACTTAACACTAAACCTAACACTTACCTGAAACCTAACACTAACACTAACTGTAACCCTAAACCTAACCCTAACTCTTACACTAACCATAACCCTAACCATAACCCTAAATCTAACAAGAAGCCTAAGACTAATCCTAACACTAACACTAAACCCTAAGCCTAACATTAAACCTAATCCTAACCTTAACTGTAAGCCTAATACTAACCCTAATCTTAACCCTAACTGTAACTCGAACACTAATCCTATCTGTAACCCTACCACAAACCCTAACTCTAACACAAACCCTAACCATAACCCTCACCCTAAAACAAACACTAACCCTAACCCTAATACTAAACCTAATCCTAACCTAACCCTAACACTATCCGTTACTCTGAAACTAACCCTAACCCTAACCATAACCGTAACCCTAACCCTAACTCCTACCTAACACTAAACGTAACCCTAACCCTAACACTAAAAATAAAACTATCTTTAATCATAACCCTAACGATAAAACTAACCATATCACTAAACCTAACCCTAACATTAACCCTAACCTTAACACTAACGATAACACTAACCCTATACCTAACCTTAAGAAGAACCCTAACATTCACCCTAACACTAACCTTAATTTTAACCCTAACACTAACACGAACTCTAACCCTAACCCTAACCCTAACCTAACAGAAACCCTAACCGTAACCCTAACCCTAACCTAACACTAACCGTAACCCTAACCCGAATCCTAACGATAACTGTAACATTAACCCTAAACCTAATCCTACCACAAACCCAAAACATAACCCTAACACTAATCTTAAACCTATCACTAACCCTATCCCTTACACTGACACTAAGCCTAACACTAATTCTAAGCCCAACCTAACAATAACACTAAAACAAATCCTAATCTAACCTACACTAACACAATACCTCACCCTAAACCTAACATGTACATTAAACCTAACCCTAACCCTAACACAAATTCTAATCCCAATCTTAATCCTAACCGGAACACTTACTCTAATCCTAACCCTAACACTAACACTAACCCTAAGCCTAATTCTAACAATAAATCTAACTCTAAATCTAACCCTAACCGTATCCCTAACACAAACCCAACAACAACCCAAACACTAACCCTAACCCAAACTCCAACCCTAACACTAACTCAAAACCAAACATTAACCATACATTTAATCCTAACCATAACCCTAAACTTAAGCTTAACCCTAACACTAAACCTAACTCAAATTCTAACCCTAACCCTAACCATAAAACAACCCTAACCCTAACCCAAACCCTAAAGTTCACACTAACTCGGACAATAACCCTAAGCATAACCCTAACCCTAATAGAACCCTAAACCTAACCCAAAACCTAACCCCAAACCTAAAATTACAATTAACCCTAACTCTAACCCTAACAAAACCCTAAACATAACCCTTACCGTAACCCTAACCCTAATCCTAACAATAACCATAACCCGAACCCTAACACTTACACCAACACTAACACAAACCCTAACCGTAACCTAATCATAACTCTAACAAAAACCCTAGTCATAACCATAATCTGATCCTAAAACAAAACCTAAACCTAACCCTAACCCTAAATCTAACCCTAACCATTACCCTAACATGAACCCTAACCCTAAAGCTAACACTAATCCTAAACCTAACCATAAACATAACCCTTACACTAAACCTACCCCAACCCTAACCCTAACAGTAACTCTAATCGTGACCCTAACCAGAACCCTAACATATAGCCTAACCCTAACCCTAACCCTAATACTAACACTAACACTAACACTAAAACTAATCCTAATACTAACTTTAACACTAACCCTAACAGTAATCTAACCTACACAAACCCCAACAGGTACCCTGACCATAACTGAACCCTAATCTGAAACCTAACCATAAATGTAAACCTAATCCTAATCCTAACACTAACCCTAAAACAAAACCTAACCCTAAATCTAAAACTGACACTACACCTAACCTTAACCCAACCCTTACACTAACCCTAAACCCAATACTAACCCTCACCATAAACCTAAATCTAAAACAACCCTAACCCTAAAACTAATGCTAAAACTAAACCTAAACCTAAACTTACACTAACCCTAACCAAAACCCTAACCCTAATACTAACTCAAACCATAACCTTAACACTAAAACTAACACTTACCCTAACCCTACCCCAAACTATTAAACGTACTATAAACCTAACGCTAACCCTAAAACAAACCCTAACCCTTACCATGACAGTAACCGTAATCTAACCATAACCCTAACCCTAAACTAACTAAAAACTTTACCCTAATAATAACACTTACTCTAAAAATAACCTTAAACCAAAACCTAACCCTAACCCTAACACTAACACTAACCCTAATTCTAACACAAAATCTAAGACTAACACAAATCTTAACCCTAACCCTAATCATAACCTAACACTAACCTATCCCTAAAAGTAACAAGAATGCTAATCGTAACAATAACACTAACCCTAACCATAACCATAACATTAACACAAACCTTAACCCTAATTCTAACACTAACCCTAAACCTAACATTAACCCTAACCTTAAACTAATCCTAACCCCAAAACTAATCCTTTCACCAATCCTAACCCTAATCCTAACCCTATATCAAACATTAACCCTAGCCCTAACACTTAACCTAACACTAAGCGTAACCCCAACCCTAACCCTAACTCTAACCCAAACATTAACACTTACCCTAAACCTAACGCTAAACTTAACTCTAACCCTTAATCTATTACTAACCCTAACAATATCCCTAAATCTATATTTAACCCTAACACTATTCCTAAATATAAACCCAACCCTAACCCTAATATTAACCCTAACCCTAACACTAAAGTTAACACTAACCCTAATCCTAAATGAAATCCTAACACACACACTTACCATAACTCTGACCCTAACTTAACCCTAAACCTAACTTAAACCTAAGCCTAACCATAAAAGTAACCCTAATTTAACCCTAACCTTAACCCTAACCTAATTCAAACCCTTACCCTAATCCTAACACTAATTCTAAAACTAAACTTAAACCAAAACCTAACTTTAACAATAACACAAATCCTAACACAAAATCTCACCCTAACCTAACCCTAACCATAATTTAATCTGTAACACTAAACCTAACCCTAAACCTAATCCTAACCCTCCCCTATCCCTAATGCTAACCTGAACCTAACCCTTACAATAACCCTAAACCTAACACTAAGTCTAATATTAAACCTAAACTTAACCTTAATCATAACCCTAACACTTACCCTAACACTAACCCTAACATTAACACTTACTCTCAACTTAACCCTAGCCCTAACAGTAACCCTAAAACTAACCCTAACCCTAATCCTAACCCTTACACTAACCTTAACCCTAAACCTAACACTTACCCTAACCCTAAACCTAAATCTAACACTTACCCTAAAACTAACTCTAACCCTAAGAATAACCCTAAACCTAACCCTAACAACAACTCTAAAACTAACTCTAACCATAAACATAACCCTAATTCAAACAATAACACAAACCTTAAATCTAAACCGAACACTACCCCTAACCCTAACACTGATATTAACCCAAACCACAACACTGACCCTAACCCTAACTCTAAACCTAAACCTATCCTTATCCCTAAACCTAACACTTTCACTAATGCTAACCCTAACTCTAACACTTACCCTAAACCTAAATCTAACCCAAAAATATCACTAAAACTAACCCTAACATGAACCCTAAACCTAACCCTTACACTAACCTTAACTTAACACTTACAATAACACTAACCATAACCTTAACCCTAACCCTAACACTTACACTAACACAAATCCTAACTCTAACACTTACTCTAAACCTAACCTTCATCCTAAAAGTAACCCTAAACCTAACCTTAACAATAACTCTAAAACTAATCTAACTGAATCTAACCTAAGTCTAACCCAAACCCTAATTCTAACCCTTATCGTATCCCTAAAACACACCCTATCCCTAACCCTAACGCTAACCATAACCCTAACCCTAATACTATCCCTAAAAGTAACACAAAACCTCTCTCTAACACTAACCCTAACAATATCCCTAACACCAAACGAAACCCTAACCTGAACCTAAACTTAACCATAACCATAACACAAACCCTACAATTAAACCAAACACTAACACTAAACCTAAACCTAAACCTAACCCTTATACTAACCCTAATTCTAAACCTAACCCTAACACAAATGGTAACTGTAACCCTAACCAGAACCCTAATATATAATCTAAACCAAATCCTAACCCTAACATTAAGACCAACCCAAACACTAACCCTAACACTAACCCTAAACCTAACCTAACCTTAAAACTAAGCCTAACACAAATCATAACCTTAACACTTATCCTAACACAACATTAACCCTAATCCTAACTCTAACACTAACACTAGTCCGAACACTCAACCTAACCCTATCACTAATCCTAAACATAGCCTCAAACCTAAAATTAATCCTAACCCTAAACCTAATACTAAAACTAACACTAGCTCTAACACTAACCCTAACACTAACCCAAATTCTAAGCCTAACCCTAACCAGAATTCTAAACCTAAACCTATCCCTAAACCTAACACAAACCCTAACCTTAATTGTAAACTTGAATGTAACTAAACCCTAACCCTAAACCTAATTTTAACACTAAACCTAGCCCTAAACCTAACCCTAATTCTAACACTAATCCTAAAACTAACACGAACCCTATTCCTAACCCTAAAACTAATCTTAACCCTAACCCTAAAACTAACCCTAACCTAACCCTAAACCTAGCACTAATCCTATCCCTAGTCTT
Source organism: Marmota marmota marmota (assembly GCF_001458135.2). Classification (NCBI taxonomy): domain Eukaryota; kingdom Metazoa; phylum Chordata; class Mammalia; order Rodentia; family Sciuridae; genus Marmota; species Marmota marmota. The sequence goes on from NW_026006225.1 coordinate 118,798, forward strand.
ATCCCTACCACTAAACCTAACCCTAAACCTAAACATATACCTATCCCTAACCCTAAAAGAAACCATAAACCTAAAAGTAACACTAAACCTAAACCTAACCCTAACCCTAATCCTTACACTAAACCCAATTCTAACCATAACCCTAACACTAACTCTAACTGTAACACAAAACAGAACATTAACACATAGCCTAAGACTAACCAAAACCCTAATATTAACATTAAACCTAATCCTAATCCTAACCCTAACCTTAAACTTAACCCTAAAACAAATCCAAACCCTAACACTTATCCTAACAACACTAACCCTAACCATAACCATAACCCTTAAACTAACCCTAACACTCACCCTGACCCAAACAATAACCCTAAACATAATACTAAACCTAACAATAATACTAACCCTAAACCTAACACTAACCCTAACCCTAATCCTAACACTAACCCTAACACTAAACCTAACCCTAACCAAAACCCTAACCCAATCATTTTCCCTAAACCTAACACAAACCCTTAGCTAAACCGAAACTCTAACCCTACCCTAAACATAACCCTAAACCTAATTCTAACACTAAACCAAACCCTAACCCTAAAACTAATTCTAACACTAAGCCTAAACCATACACGAACCCTATCCCAAAACCTGACACTAACCTTAACTCTAACCCTAACCCTAACATTAACCCTAACCTAACCCTAAATCTAACCCTAAATCTAACCCTAAATTATCCCTAACAGTAAACCTAAACCTAATGCTAAATCTATCCCTAACCCTAACTCTAACACAAAGCCTAACCCTAAAACTAACACTAACCCTAATCCTAACACTAAACCTAACCTTACACTAAACCTAACCCTAAGTCTAACATTAACACTAACTCGAACTGTAACCCTAACCAGAAGCCTAACACGTAGCCTAACCCTAAACCTAACACTAAATCTAACAATATCCTTAACCCTAATGCTAAGCTTAACCTTAAAACTAACACGAATTGTAACCCTAAACCCTAATTCTAATCCTAACCATAACTCTACCCATAACCCTAACCCTAACACTAACACTAACACTCACCCTAATCCTAACACTATCCCTAAACATAACCCTAAACCTAACACTAAACGTAAAAATAACCCTAACTCTAACATTAACAATAACAGTAGCACTAAAGCTAAAACTAACCTTAACGCTAATCCTAGCCCTATACCTAACCTTAACACAAAAACAAACCTGATCCGTAACCCTAAACCTAAACTAAACCTAACCCTAACCCTAATTCTAAAACTGCAACTAACCCTAACCCTTAGCCTAACACTAATTTTAACCCTGACCCTAAACCTAACCCTAACGTGAACCCTATCCCTAAACCTAACACTTACCATAACCCTAATCCTAACACTAACACTAATCCTAACCTAAACCTAATTCTAGCCCCAACCCTAACACTAAACTTATCCCTAACACTAAACCTAACCCTAAAGCTAAAACTATCCCTAAACCTAACTCTAAAGCAAATCATAATCCAAAACCTAACACTAACCTTAAAACTAACCCTAATCCTAATCCCACTAAACCTATCCCTAACCCTAATGGTAACACTAACTCTAACCATAACCCTAACCAGAACCTAACACATACACTAAACCTAACCCTAATTCTAACATTAACACTAAACCTAACCCTAACCCTAACACTAACCATAAACCTAATGCTAAACTTAACCATGCCCTTAACACGAATTGTAACCCTAACCCTAATCCTAAACCTAACACTAACCCAAATCCTAACCCTAACACTAACCTCAAGACTAACCCTAAGCCTAACACTATCCAAAAACTTAACCCTACTATAACAGTAAACCTAACCCTAACCCTAACACTAACCCTACAACTAACCCTAACACTAACCCTAACACAAATACTAATGCTAAAGGTAACCCTAAACCGAACCCTATACCTAAACCTAACACAAATCCTAACCTAAATTGTAACCCAAAACGTAATCTGACCCTAACTCTAAACCTAATTCTAACACTAACCCAAACCCTAAACTTAACCCTAACCCTATATGTAACCCTAACACTAATCTTAACACTAACCTAACACTAACACTAAATGTAAACATAACCCTAAACCTAGATCTAATCCTAAAATTAAAATTAACCCAAACACTAAGCCTAAGTCTAAACCTAAATCTAAACCTAATCCTAATCTTAAATCTAACTCTAAACCTAAACCTAACCCTAAACCTAACCTTTACACACACCCTAGCCCTAACCCTAATATTAACCTAACTCTAACCATAACACTGAAACTAACCCAAATCTCAACCTTAACCCTAAGGCTAATCCTAACCGTAACTGTAACCATAACCATAACCCTATAACAAAGCCTAACACTAAACCTAACCCTAATCCTAACACAAACTCTAACTCTAACCGTAACCCTAACCCTAAGAATAACCCTAAACTTAACCCTAAATCTAACCCTAACCGTAACACAACCCTAACCGTAACACAACCCTAACCCTAACAAAAACCTTAACCCTGTCGATAACATTAACCCTAACTTAACAGTAACACTAAACCTATCCTAATTCTTGCTCTAACCCTAACCCTAAACCTCTCCCCAAAACTGACCTTAATTCTAACACTGAACCTAGCTTTAAACATGACACTAACTCAAAACCTACACATAACACTAGACTTAGCCATAACACTAACCCTAAAACTAGCCCTAAACATAACCCTAGCTCTTACATTTACCATAGTCCTAACCCTAGCCCTAAACCCTAACATAGAACCTAGCCCTAATCCTAGGCCTAAACTTAGCTCTAAGCATAACCCTTAGCCTAACCTTAGCCCTCAACTCTAAAACTAAACTTAACCCAAAACCTAACCCTAAACCTAACACTAACCCTAAATTTAACACAAACCCTAACCATAACCATAACATTAACCCAAACATAAGCCAAACACTAACACTAACCTAACGCTAAACCTAAACCTAAACCCAACTCTAAAACTAAGCTAAACACAAAACCTATCCCTAACCCTAATTCAAAACTTAACCCTAACCCTATACCTAACCCTAACCCTCATCCAAACCCTAATCCTAAAACTACCCCTAACACTAACCCTAACCTTAAATCTAACTCTAACCCACACCCTAACCTTATTGCTGACCCTATCCTAACCCGAACCCTAACCCTAACCCAAATCCTAAATATAAATGTAACCCTGAATCTAACCCTAACCCCAACACAAACTTTAGTTTAGAAAAACGCTGACACTAAAGCTAACCCTATCCATAAACCTTACACTAACCCTAACCCTAATCCTAACCCTAACCCTAAAACGAACCCTGTCCCTACACCTTAAACTAACCTTAACCCTAACCCTATTACTAACACTAAACCTAACCCTAACCTAAACTTATACCTAACCCTTACCCTAACAAAAAACCTAACCCTAAATTTGACACTATCACTAAATCTAACCCTAACCCTAAACCTTACAATAACCCTAAGCTTATACTTAACACTAACACTAACCGTAACCTTACCCAGAACAAAAACACATAGCCTAACCCTAACCCTAAACTTAAAACTAACACTAACCCTAACCCTAACACTAACCCTAACCGTAACATGAATTGTAATGCTAACACTAATCATAACCCTAACATTAACCCTAACCCTAACACTAACACTAATGTTAGCCTTAACTTTAACCAGAACCCTAACCCTAACACTAACCCTACCCTAACACTAAAGCTAACCTTAACCTTAACACAAAACTTAACCCTAACTGTAACATGAATCTTAACACTAACATTAATCCTAACCCTAACATGAATCTTACCACTAACATTAATCCTAACCCTAACCCTAACCGTAACACTACCTCTATCACTAAACTAATCGTAACCCTAAACCTAAACCTAACACTAACCCGAACCCCAACCCTAACCTTAACATTAATCCTAATCATTACCCTAACCATAACCCTAAAACTAACCCTAACATTAAAACAAACCCTAAACATATAACAAACCCTAATCCTATTACAAACTTTAACTCTAACACTAAACCTAACTTTAACCCTAACCCTTACCCTAAGCCTAAAAATCCCTAACCATAACTATTACAGTAACCCTAATCTAACCCTAATCCTAACACTAACCTAATGCTAACCCTTATCATAAACATAACCTTAGCTCTGAAACTAAACTTAAACAAATCATAACACTAACACTAACAAAACACTAACCCTAAGCCTTATTCTAAATCTAAACCTAATGGTGAACCTAACCCGAATTCTAACCCTAACCATACCCTAACCCTAAACCTAAACTTAAAAGGAACACAAACCCTAACACAACCCCTAAAACTAACCCTAAGCTAATCCTAACCCTATCCCTAACACTAATACTAACCCTAAGCTGAAACCTTACACTAACTTTAACCATGTCTCTAACCCTGACCCTAACACTTACCATAAACCTTACCCTAACCATAACCCTAATGCTAACACGAACACTAACCCTAACCCTAAACCTAATCCTAAAACTAAGCCTAACACTAACCCTAACCCTAATACTAACAATAAACCTAACTTTAACCCTAACCCTAAAACTAACCCTAAACTTAAACCTAACTTAACTCTAACCCTAATTCTATCTGTAAACCTAACACTATCACTAACTCTAACACAAACCCTAAACCTAACCCTCACCTAACACAAAACCTAACACTAACCATAACACTAAACCTACCACTAACACTAACGTTAAACCTAACCCTAACTCTAAAAATAACCCTAACCCTAATCCTAACCCTAACCCTTACCAAACATTAACCCTAACCCTAACCCTGAACCTAACACTATCCCTAACACTAAGCCTAACACTAACACTAAATCTAAAACTATAATTAACACTAATATTATCACTAACCCTAACCCAATCCCTAATCCTAAACCTAACACTAACCATAATCCTAACCTTATCTCTATCCCTATAACTAAACTTATCCCTAACTGTAACACGAAACCTAACACTCAACTAAACACTAACACTAACCGTAACCCTAACACTAACCCTAATTATAATCCTAACACTAAATCGAATCTAAGACAAACCCTAACCATAACCCTCACCCTAACCTAAACCTAACCCTAACCCTAACCCTAAACCTAACTGCAAAATTAACCAAAACCCTAACCCTAACGCTAATACAAACCCTAACGCTAACACTAACACTAACATTAAATCTAACCCTAACCCTTGCACTAACACAAACCCTAACACTATTTCTAACCCTAACCTCACCATAAATATAAAAAACCCTAATCCAACCATAACCCTAATCTAAACCCTATACCTAACCTTAACACTAACTCTAACCATAAACTTAACCATAACACTAACACTTACCCTAACCCTAAACATAACCCTAACACTTACCCTAAACCTAACCCTAAAATTAACACTAACCATAAGCTGAACCCTAACACTAATACTAACTAAATCTAACCCTAACACTAACCCAAAGCCTAACACTACGCCTAACCCTAACCCTTACATTAAACCTAAACCTAACCCTAACACTAACATTAAGCCTAACACTAACAATAATTCTAACTCTAAAACTAACCCTAACGTTAACCCTTTCACAAACGCTAACCCTAACCAAAACACTAACCCTCACCCTAACCCTAACTTTAACACTAACCCCAAACCCAAACCTAGACCTAACGGTATACCTGGGAGTCACCCTAACCTTAATGTTAACCCTAACCATAAACCTAACAGAATAACTAACACTAACCTTAACCCTAACACTATCCCTAACCCTTACCCTATCCATAAAACTAACCCTAACACTAAATGTATGCATAAACCTAAACCTAATAATAATCATAACCGTAACCCTAACCCTACCAATAAGCCTAAACCTAACACTAACCCTAACACTAACCCTAACACCAACCTTAAACATAACCCTAACCATAACTCTAACCCTATTTCTAATGGTAACCATAACACTAACCCGAACACTAACACTAACCCTAACACAAACCCTAAAACTAACCTGACTATAAGCCTAACAAAAACCCTAAATTTAACCCTAATCTAACTCTAACCTTTACAATAACCATAACCCAAACGCAAACCTGAACAAACCCTAACACTAATCATACCAGTAACCCTAATCAAACACTAAGCCTAACCCTAACATAACACTAATGCTAACCCTAACCCTAACCCTAACTCTATCACTAACCCAAACCACAAACCTATAACTAATACTATACCTAACCGCAACCTTGATGGTAACCATAAACCTAAACCTAACACAATCCCTAACACAAAACCTAAAACAAACTCTAACACTGACACTAACCCTAACACTAACACTAAGAATAACCTAATGGTAATAATAATCGTAACCCTAAATCTAACCCTACACCTAACCATAAGCCTAAACCTAACCCTAACCCTAACCCTAACCCTAGCACTAAACGTAACCACAACCCTAAACATAACTCTAAACCTAATCCTATCCATAAACATAACCCTAACCCAAACCCTATCCCTAACCCTAACACAAACCCTAAACCTAACCTAACCCAAAGACTAACACAAACCCTAACACTAACTCTAACCTAAACCTAACTTTAACACTAACCATAACCCTAACCCTAACACTAATACTAAACCTAACTCTAACCCTAACACTTAACCTAACCCTAACCGTAAAACTAATCCTAACACAAACCCTAAACATAACTGAAATCCTAAACCTAACCTAACACATATCCTAACCCTAAACCTAACACTTACCATAAACCTAAACCTAACCCTAAAACTCACCCTAAGCCTAACACTAACACTAACACTAACTCTAACTCTAACCCTAAATCTAACTCTAACACAAATCATAACCCTAACCCAAACATTAACACTTAACTTTACCTTAACCATAACACTAACAGAAACCCCAACCCTAACCCTAAGCTAATCCTAAATGAAACCCTAAACGTAACCTTACCCTAACCAAAATATAACACAAAATCTAACCCTAACCCAAACACTAACCTAACACTAAACCTAAGCCTAACCCTAACCCTAATAACAAACCTAAACCAAATCGTAAACCTAAGCCTAACCCAAACCATAAACCTAACACTAACCCTAATCCTAACTTAAACACTAACCCTAAAAATAATCCTAACCATAACTCTAACCCTAATCCTAACTGTAACCATAAACTTAACCCTAATATTATCACTAACCCTAAAACAAATATTACCGTAAGAGCTGCACCTAAATACAAACCTAAAACTAAACCTAACCCTAACCCTAACCCCAGTCCTAACTGTAAACCTAACGCTAATGGTAATCCAAACCATAAAGCTAACCTTAGCCCTAACCTTACCCTAACCATAATACAAACCCCAAACCTAAAACTGACATTAACCCTAACACAAACCCTAAACATAACCCTAACACTAAATGTAACCATAAACCTAACCATAACCCTAACTCTAACATGAAACCTAACCCTAAATTAAACCTAACTATAACACAAGCCCTAACGCTAACCATAACCTAAACCTAACCGTAACCGTAAAACTAACCATAGACCTAACAATAACCCTAACACTAAACCTAACCTTAACCCTAACCCTAACACGAATCATAACCCTAAACCAAACACTAACACTAACACTAAAGCTAAATGTAACCCTAACCCTAATACTAACCATAAGCTTAAAAGTAAAACTAATTCTAACCCTAACCCTAACACTAACACTAATCCTAACCCTAACCCTATCACTAAACTGACCCTAAGTCTAATTGTAACACTAACCGTAAACCTAACCCTAACCCTATTCCTAACCCTAAGCCTAACCCTAACACAAACCCTAACCCAATCCATAACCCTAAAATTAACCTTACCCTATCCCTAACACTAATTCTAACACAAACCCTAAACCTAACCATAACAATAATACGAACACTAACTCTAACAAAAACACTAACCTCAACCCTATTCCAAACCTTAACACTAGCCATATACCTAAACCTAAACCTAGCCCTAACACTCACCCTAAACCTTACCCAAACCCTAAACTTAAATGTAACTGTAACCCTAACCCTAACACTATACCTAAACTAATCCTAAATGTAATCATAACTCTAATCCTAAACCTAAACTTAGCCCTTACACAAACCTTAATCTTAACCATAACATTAACCCTAACCCTAACTATATCCAAACCCTAACACTAACACTAAACCTAACCCTATACATAACCATAAATCTAACCCTAACACAAAACCTAACCATAATCCTAAACTAACCTAACCCTATACCTAATGCTAACCCGAATCATCACCGTAAACCTAACCCAAAGTCTAAAAATAACCTTAACTGTAACCTTAACACTAACACTAACCGTAATCCAAACACTAACAGTAACCCTAAACTTAATTCTAAACCTAACAGTAAACCTAACCTAACCCTAGCAGAAACCCTAACCCTAACTCTAACCCTAAACATAACCCTAAAGTTAGCCCTAACCCTTACCCTAAACTTTCCCCTAACACTAAACTTAACACTAACCCTAACCCTAACACAAACCGTAACCCTAAGCATAACACTAACCCTAACCCTAACCCTAACACTAACACTAACCATAACCTTAATATATACCCCAATGTTAACCCTAAACCTAACACTAATACTAAACCTAACCCTAACCCTAAAACTAAACCTAACCCTAATGCTAAACTTATCCCAAACCCTAACACGAATCGTAACCCTAACACTAATTCTAACACTAACCCTATATGTGACCCTAACCCTAACATTAACCTTAACACTAACCCTAATCCTAACATTAAACCTAAATTTAACATTAACCTTAACACCAACCCTAACTTTAACCCTAGCAATAGCCCTAATACTAACCATAACACTAAGCCTACACCTAACACTAACCCTATCCTTAAACCTAACACAAACCCTAACCCAAACCGTAACTCTAAACCAATCCTAACACTAACCCTAACTTTAATTCTAACACTAACCTAACCCTACCTAAAACGAACCCTATCTGTTACCCTCACACTAAACTTAAGCCTAACCCCAAACCTTAAACTAACATTAAACTTAACCCTAAACCTAGCCCTAACCATAAACTTCACCTTAACCCTAACACTAAACCTAACCATAAGCCTAAAATAAACCTAATCCTAACCTTAACACTAACCCTAACCATAACCGTAACACTAAATCTAAACATAACCCTAATCCTAACCCTAACCCTAACACTAATCCTAACATTTTAACTAACACTAAACCTAACCCTAACCCTAAATCTAACCATAACACAAATCCTAACAAAAACCCTAACCTAAACCTAACACTAAACCGAAACCTAACCCTTACACTAATGCTCACACTAACCCTAACCCTAAACCTAAACCTAACACTAACTCTAACCAGAACCATAACACATAGCCTAATGCTAACTGTAACCCTAACATGAACACTAAACCTAACCTAATCCTAAAACTAACCCTATCCCTAAAGCTAACCTTAACCAACCCTAACACGAAACGTAACCCAAAACCTAAAACTAATAATAACACTAACCGTAACTGTAACCCTAACCCTAACACTAAACCTAACACTAACATTAACAGTAACTCTAACACTAACTCTAAACCAAACACGAAACCTAAACCTGACGCTAATCCTAACCATAACCATATCCTTAACCCTACACCGAAATTTAACCATAAAACCCTAAACCTAAACTTAACTATAAAAAACCCTAACCCTAACACTAATCCTAACAAAAACCCTAACTCTAACCCTAAAACTAACCCTAACACTAACCCTAACCCTAACACTAAACCCATTTCTAACCCTAACACTAACCTAAACCAAACCTAAACCTAACCATAAATGTAACCATAACCAAACACAAACGCTAACCCTATCGTAACGCTAAACATAACCAAAATTTTTTCTCTTAAACTAAACTTAACCCAAAACCTAAACCTAACCCTAACAGTAACCCTAACGCTAAAACAAATCTTAAACCTAAACCTAACAGTAAACTAACCATAAACCTATCCATATTCTTAATCCAAATACTAACCGAAACCATGAACTTAACCCTAACCCTAACCCTAATATTAACACAAACCCTAAACCTGAACCTAACACTAAACCTAAACCTAGCCCTTACCCTAACCCTAACCATATAACTAATAATATACCTAACCCTATCCCTACACCTAAACCTACCCCTACGCCTAAAAATACCCTAAACCTAAACCTATCACTAACCCTAATCTAATCCTAACCCTAATCCTTACACTAACCCTAACCCTAACACTAACCCTTACACAAACCCTAAAAGTAAACCTAACTAGAACCCTAATATATAGCCTAACCATGACCCTAACCCTAACACAAACACTAACCCTAAACATAACACTAAATCTAATCCTAACGAAAACACCAAACAATACACTAATACTAACATGAATCGTAACCCTAACACTAATCTGAACACTAAAACTAACCCTAACCATAACCTAACCCTAAAACTACTCCTAACACTAAAGCTATCCCTAACTATAACCCTAATCCTAACTTACCCCTAACACTAAACCTATCCCTAACCCTAACACTAACCCTAACACTAACTTTAAACCTAACCATAATCCTAAACCCAACCCTATCCCTAAACCTAACACAAAACCTAAAACAAACAGTGACACTAAACCTAACCTAAACCAAACACTAACCCTAAAACTAACTTTAAACCTAACCATAATCCTAAACCCAACCCTATCCCTAACCCTGACACAAACCCTTAAACTAATCATGACACTAAACCTAATCTAACCCTAACCTAACAATTCTTCTAACACTAAACGTAACCCTAAATCTAATACAAACCCTATCTGTAACCCTTACGCTAATATTAACCCTAACCATAACACTAACACTAAACCTAAACCTAAACCTAATCCTAGCCCTAACACTAACCCTAACCTAACCCTAACCATAAACGTAACACTAATGTAACCCTAACGCTAGCCCTAAAACTAAACTAATCTAAACTGGAACCAGAACCTTAAACCTATCCCTGAACCTAACCCTTACACAAACCTAAATCTAACCCTAACATTAACCCTCACTTAACACTAACACTAATACTAAATCAAACCCCAACCCTAACCCTAATACTAATCCTAATCGTAAACCTAACCCTAACCCTAAACCTAACACGAACCCGATAAGAAACTCTAAACCTAAATCTAACCCTAATCTTTACACAAATTTTAACTCTAACATTAAAACTATACCTAACACTAACACTAAATCTAACCCTAACCTTAACCCTAAATGTAACCCTAATGCTATCAGAAACCCTAACCTAAACATAAAAGTAAACCTAATCTAACCCTATCCCTAACCTTAATTTAATGATAACCCTTAACTTAATCCTAACCCTAACTCCAAAACTAACCTTAAATCAAAACCTAACCCTAACACTAACACTAACCCTAATCCTAACAAAAAATCTAACACTAATGCCAAACCTAACCCTAACCCTAACCCTAACCCTAAACTAACTCTAAACCTATTCCTAAAAATAACCCAAATTCTAATAATAACCATAACCCTAACCCTAACCATAACCTTAACATTAACACAAGCCCTAAATCTAAATATAACACTAATCCTAAACCTAACCAGAATCCTAAACCTTACACTGACCTTAATCCTAATGCTAACACTAACACTAACTGTAATCTTAAACCTAACCCTAAGAGTTTCCCTAAACCTAACATTAACCCTAACCATAAAACTAACCCTAACTCTAAAACTAACCCTAACCCTAAACCTAACCCCAACCCTAACCCTAAAACTAATTCTAAACTTAACACAATGCCTAACTCTAACACTATCACTCACACTAAACCTAACCCTATCACTAACCCTAACACAAGCCCTAACCCAAACCATATCTCTAAACCTAATCTAACTCTATCCCTAAACACTAATTCTTACACTAACCCTAACCCTAAACCTAACACTAAGACGTACCTTATCCGTTACCATAACACTAACCTTAACCGTAACCTTAACAAAACACTAACCCTAAACCTAACCCTAATTCTAGCCCTAACACTAACACTAAAACTAACCGTAAGCCTAAAATAAACCTAATCCTAAACATAACCCTAACCTAACATCAACACTTAGACAAAATCTAATCCTAACACTAATGTTAACATAACCCTGAACCTAACACTTAGACAAAATTTAATCCTAACCCTAACGTTAACCCTAACCCTAACCCTAACACTAAAAGTAAACCAAACCCCAACCCTAACCCTAACACTAATCCTAACATAACCCTAACCCAAACCTAAACCAATCCCTAAAACAAACACTAACCCTAATCCTATCCCTAACACTAACCTTTACCCTAAACCTAAACTTAACTCTAATCCTAAGACTTACCCTAACCATAACAAAAAACACTATAACTAACCATAACAGTAACCCTAAACTAACCCTAACCCTAACCCAAACTCATGCTAACCCTAACCCTAACCCTAATTCTAAAACGAAACTTAACCAAAAACCTAACTTTAACACTAACAATAAACCTAATCCTAACACAATATCCAAACCAACACAAACCCTTACACTAACCATAACCCTAACCTAACACTAACCCTATCCCTAAGCTTAACCAGAATCCTAACGAAAACAATAAACGTAACCCTAACCCTAACACTAATATTAACACAAACCCTAACTCTTACCCTAAAACTAACCCTTACCCTAATCCTTACACAAAACTAACCCTAACCCTAACACTAACATTACTTCTAACCGTAAACCTAACCCTAAACCTAACATTTACCCTAACACGAAACTTAACGTTAACCCTAAACCTAAAACTAAACCTAAGTTCAAAACTAACCATGACCCTAACCCTAAACATAACTCTAACCCTAACATTAATCCTAATACTAACACTAAAATTTACCCTAATGCTTACCCTAATACTAACCCTAAACCTAACCCTAATCATAATAGAAACCGTAACCCTAACACTTTCACTAACCCTAACCCTAACTCTAATTCTAACTGTAACCCTTA
>NW_026006225.1:137375-150103 GCF_001458135.2 Marmota marmota marmota
TAGTCCTGGTTTCTCCTGCTAGACCAGATTTCCCCTGAGTGATGCCTCTTGGCAGTTCAAACTGTACTCTGGGCCTGCCATTTGCTGGGTGTGGATGGTGGCTATTGGGAACCCTGGCACTCTATTGTTTTGATTTTTTCCGCTTGCCACTGGCAAGACAGGTTTTGTTTTCGCCGCTGATGGGAGGGGGAGTTGAAGGTCAGGTGTCTCTTGTTTTCCCCACATTTCTATGGAGGCTTGCTCTGATAATCCCTCTCCTGGAAAGCCTAGGAGAGATTTTATGTGAATTCCCCACTGTATGGGAGATGAGCTGTGTAACACACACCTGTTTTATTGTTGAAATCTGTCAGAGAGTGGTGGTTGTTACTTCAGCTCTCCAAGATGGTGGCCGCTGGTTTCCTTGGTGGAGTTTCCATTGTGGGGGATAGAACTGTACCACTTCCTTCCCCGTCTGAAATCCCAAACTCAGCCCGGGGCTCAGTGAGGCCTCAGTCGACAGGATTCCACAGAATCCGCAGCAACGTTTCTCCCTGATTTCTGGTCGCTTCTCGGAGGTGCCCCGCCATCTGTAGCCACGGGGCGGGCGGTGCGGATGAGTCAGCCTGGATCTCCGGTCGCACAGTTGGCTCGTGTTTGAGACTCAATTACCGGACCTTGGTGCTGGAAATCCTTCCTCTAGGTTTCGGTGCACCCCCATTTTGCTGAAAGTTCCTAACAAGATAGTTTTTTGTCATTCTAACTAGTTATTCACCTGCGCAGTGGTGCGGTACACAGGGTGTGATGCACTCTATTCGTGGCCATCTTACACTAGCCTTAACATTAACACTAACCCTAACACTAACCAAAACACTAAACCTAACCCTAAGGCTAACTTAACCATAATGCTAACACGAATCGTAACCCTAATTCTAATCCTAACACTAACCTTAAATGTAACCCTAACCTAACACTAAACCTAATGCTAACCCTAACACTAACAGGAATACTAAACCTAATCCTAACACTAACACTAAACCTAAACCTAAACCTAACTTTAACACTAACTCTAACACTAACCCTAACACTAAACCTAACTCCAACCCTAACCCTAACCCTAACACAAACCCTAACACTAAACCTAATCTCAATCCTAACCCTAACAAAAACCTTAACTATAAACCTAACATTAACCAAAAACCTAACACTAACCCTAACCCTAACTCTAAAACTAACTCTAACCGTAACCGTAACCAAAACCCTAACACAAAGCCTAACCCTAACCCTAAACTAACACTAGTTTTAACCTTAACCCTAACACTAACTTTAAACCTAATGCTAAACTTAACACTAAACTTAACATGAATTGTAACCCTAAACCTAACCCTAACACTAACCAGAAGACTGACCCTAACCGTAACCCTAAACTTTAAACTTACACTAACAGTAACCCTAACACTAAACCTAACCCTATTTCTAACACTAACCCTAACCCTAACCCTAACAAAAACTCTATCTCTAACCCTAAATATAAACCTAAACCTAACCCTAACAGTGACCTAACCCTATTCATAAACCTAAACCTAACTCTATCCCTACACCTAACACAAACCCTTACCTAAACCATAATCCTAATCCTAACCTAACACTAACCCTAACCCTAAACCTAATTCTAACACTAAACCTAACTCTAAACCTAACAAGAACCCTGTGTGTAATCCTAACACTAATCTTATCACTAACCCTACCCCTAAAACTAACCCCAAACGTAACCCAAAACCTAACTCTAATTATATCCCAAACCATAACCCAAACTTTGCCCTAACACTAAATCTAACCCTAAGACTAAAAGTAAACCTAATCTTAACCTTAACCCTAACCCTAACACTAACACTAACACTTAGACAAAACCCTACCCTAAAACAAACCATAAACCTAAACCGAAACCAAATCCTAAAGCATACCCTAACTCTAACCGTAACCCTAACCCTAAAACTGACCTTAAACTTAACCTTAAACATAACTCTAACTCTAACACTAACCCTAACTATAATACAATCCTAACTCTAACCATAACAGTAACACTAAACTAGCATTAACACTAACCCTAACCTAACACTAAGCCTATTCCTAACCCTAACTCTAAAACTAACCTTAACTCAAAACCTAACACTAACCCTAACACTAACCCTAACTCTAACGCAAAATCTAAACCTAACAGAATCCCAATGCTAAACATAACCCTAACCTAATCCTAACCCTGTCCCAAAGTGTAGCCCGAATCCTAATCGAAAACATAAACCTAACCTTAACCCTAAGCTTAACCCTAACATTAACACAGACCATAAACCTAACCTTAACACTAAACCTAAACCTAACACTAAACCTAGCCCTAATCCTAACCCTAACCTTATTCCTAATACTAAACCTAACTCTAACCCTAAACCGGAACCAAATCCTAACCCTAACACAAACCCTAACCCTAAATGTAACACTAAACCTAAATCTAACCCTTAACTTAACACTTACACTAACCCAAATCCTAACATAAGCCTTACACTAACTCTAACCATAACCCTAACCAGAACCCGAACACATAGCCTAACCCTAACCCTAACACTAACACTTACTCTTAATCTAACCCTAACAACAACCCTAAGCCTAATGCTAACTATAACCCTAACCCTAACATGAATCATAACACTAACACTAATCCTAACACTAATCCTAAACCTAACCTTAACCCTAACCAGAACACTACCTCTAACACTAAAGCTAACACTAACACTAATCCTAATCCTAACCCAAACCCTAACACTAAAGCTAAAGCTAACACTAAAACTAACCTTAACACTAACAATAAAACTAACCATAAACCGAACCCTAACCCTATACCTAAACCTAACACAAACCCTAACACAAACCATAACACTAAACCTAAACCTAACCCTACTTCTATCACTAACCCTAACTTTAAACCTAACAAGAACCCTATCTGTAACTCTAACACTAACATTAACTCTAAACCTAACACTAAACCTAGCCCGATCACTAAACCTAACCCAAACACTAATGATAAAACTAACCCTAATGGTAACCCTAACCCTAACTCCAACCCTTTCACTAACTCTAACACTAACACTAACCAGAACCATAACACATAGCCTAATCTTAAACCTAAACCTAACAGTAACACTAACCATAAACCCAACACTTACCTTAACCCTAACCCTAATGCGAACCATAAACCTAACCCTTATTCTAACCCTAATACTAACCCTAAGTGTAACCCATCCCTAACACTAATCCTAACCCTAACCATTATCTTAACACTAACCCTAAACCTAACCCTAACACTAACCCTAACACTAAAAAAACCTAACCATAACCCAAACCCTAACATTATCACTAACCGTAACACAACCCTAACCCAAACTGTAACGGTAAACCTATCCTAACCTTACCCTAATTTTAACACCAACCCTATCCCTAAACCTAAAACAAACCCTATCCATAACCCTAACACTAATATTAACCATAGCCTTAACCCTAACATTAAAACTAAACCCAACCCTAAAACTAGCCCTAACACTAAACCTAACCTTAACCCTAACATTAAACCTAACCCTAAACCTAAACCTAAAACTGATCCTAACCCTGATGCTATCCCTAAACCTAAACCTAATTGTAATCCTCAACCTTACACAAACCCTAACCCTAACTCTAACACTAAAACTAACCAAAACCCCAAATCTAAAACTAATGCTAACCCTAACCCTAAACCTAACCATACCTCAAAACCTAACCCTATCGCTAAAACAAATCCTAACCCTAACTCTAACACTAATCCTAACACAAACTCTAACACTAACCCTAACACTAACACTAACACTAACTCTAACTTTAACCCTAAACCTAACCCTAACCCTTACACTAACCCTGACCCTAAAACAAACCTTAAATCTAACCATAACTGTAACCCTAACCTAACCCTAACCTGAACCTACTGCTAACACTAACACTAACCCTAACTCTAAAACTAAATTTAACCAAATAGCTAACACTAACCCTAATACTTACACTAACCATAACACAAAATCTAAAGCTAACACAAACCATAAACCTAACCCTATCCTAAACCTAACCATATCCCTAAACCTAACCCGAATCCTAACCAAATCCATAAACCTAATCCTAACCCTAACATTAACACAAACCCTAAAACTAACACTATCACTAACCCTAAACCTAACTATAACACTAATCCTTACACTAACCCTAACCATTACCCAACCCTAACACTTAATCTAAACGTAACTCTAACCCTAAACCTAGCACTTACCCTAAACTTAAACTTAACCCTAACCCTAAATCTAACATTAAACTTAACACACTAATCCTAACCTTAACCCTAACAGAATCCTTACCCTAACCCTAACGCTAACCCTAACACTAAGACAAACACTAACGCTAAACCCCAAACTAAACTTACACCTTATACAAACCCTAACGTAACTTTACCCTAACACTAAACCTAACCCTATCTTTAACCCTAACACTAACCCTAATCCTGACACAAACCCTAATACAAACTCTAACTTTAAACATAATGTAATCCTAACCCTACCCTTACCTAAACCTGAACTTAATTCTAACCCTAACACTGACACTAACTGTAAAATTAACTCTAACCCTAACACAAACATTAACCCTAAACCCAACACTAAACCTAACACTTACTCTAACCCTAACCCTAAACATAAAATTAACCATAACACTAACCCTAAACCTAAGACTAAACCTAACACAAAGCCTAAGGCTAACCCTAACCCTAACAATTATTTTAAACCTAACACTAACCCTAAATATAACCCTATTCCTATTTGTGAACCTAAAATATCCTATTCCTAATTTTTAACACAAACACTAACACTAACCTATCCCTAAAACAAACACTAAAACTAACCCTAAATATAACCATAACATTAACCATAACACTAAAACTAACCCTAACACTAAAACTAACCCTATAGCTAAGCCAAAACCTAACTCTAACCCTTTTCCTAAGCATAACCAGAACTGCAACCCTAACCCTAACACAAACCTTAATCCTAACCAAACCCTCACCATAAACCTAACCAGAACCCTAACAAAAACACTAACACTAAACTTAACCCTGAATTTTACACAAACCGTAACACAAAACGTAACACTAACACTAACAACAATCCTAAACCTAACCCTAACCATAACCCTTATGCTAACCCTAACCCAAAACCTAACACTAACTCTAACCACAACCCTAAACCTAACACTAAGCCTAAACTTAATCCTAACCCTAACCCTAACACTAAATCTAACACTATCACACACCCTAAAACTAAACCTAACTCTAACCCTAAACCTAAACCTAACCCTAATCCTTACACTAAACCTAACCATAATTTGAACCCTAACACTAACCCTAGCAGGGAACCTGAACTGAAACCTAACACATATCTTAACCCTAACCCTAACCCTAACACTTACCTAACCACCAACATAACAGTGACCCAAACCCTAACCCTAACCCTAACCCTAACCCTAACACAAATCCCTAATTCTAACCCTAACACTAATCCTGACCCTAACACTGACCCGAACACTAAATTTAAGCTTAATGCTAACACTAACCCTAACCCTAACCTTAACATGAACCCTAACCCTAACCCTAACATTAACCCTAAATCTATCCCTTACACACTAAACCTAATTCTAACTCTAACACTTAAACTAAACCTATACCAAATTCTAACCCTAACACTAAACCTAACACTAACCCTATCCCTAAACCTAACACTATCCCTGACACTAAACCTAACAGTAACCCTAACTCTAACCCTAACCCTAGCCCAAACCATAATTCTAACCCTAACACATAGCTTAATGCTGAGAAAAACAATAGCCCAAACCTTAACCCTAACACTAACCTAAAACCAACCTTACCCTTACCTAACCCTAACACTAACCTAACCCTAATTCTAACACTAACAGTAACCCTAAAATTAACCTTTACCTAACCCTGACTCTAAGCTGAACCCTCACCCTAATCCTAACAGTAACCCACACCTCAACAATAACCCTAACACAAATACTAAACTAACCCTAACTTTAACCCTAACCCTAACACAATTCCTAAACATAACCCTAACCCTAACACTAACCTTAATCCTAAACATCACCTTAACACTAAACATAAAACTATGCCTAACCATAATAGTAATAACAATAATAACCCTAACTCTAAACCTAAACCTAACACTAACAGTAACCCTAACCCTAAAACTAAACCTAAACCTAAACCTAACAGTAACTATCCTTAACTGTAACCATAATCTTATCTGGAACCCTAACCCAAACCCTAACACCAACTCTAACACTAACCTAACCCTAACCCTAAAAAAAAACCATAACCATAACCCTAAACCTAACTATAACAGAAACACTAAACCTATTCCTAACCCAAAAGATAACCCTAACCCTAAAACAAAACCTAACCCTAAAATTAACACTAACTGTAAACTTAAAATTAAATCTAATTCTTACAATAAACCTAACCCTATCCCTAACCCTAACACTAACTCTAACCATAACCCTTATGAGAAACCTAACATATAGCCTAAACTTAACCCTAACACTAACACTTACCTTAACCCTAATGCTAACACTAACACTAATTCTAAACCTAACCCTAATGCGAACACTAAATCTGAATTTAACCAAACTCTAACCTTAACAATAAACCTAACACTAATCCTAACACTAATCCTAACCCTAACCATAACTGTAACCCTAACCCTCAAGCAAACCCTAAGCAATCCTAAACCTATCCCTAACTCTAATCCGAATCCTAACCATAATCACAATGGTAACATTAACCCTAACCCTAACATTAACCCCAAACCTAACCCTAACTCTAACCCTTACCCTAAAAATAATCCTAACCCTGAACCTTACACTAAATCTCACACTAACTCTAACCGTAACACTAACCCTAATGGTAACCCTAACACTATACCTAACACCCTAACCAAAAATTTAACCCTAACACTAACACAAACCCTAACACTAACACTAACACTAACTCTAACCCTGAACATAACCATAAAACTAAACCTATAACAAAATATAATCTTAATCCTAACACTAAACATAACCCTAACACTAAACCTAAGCCTAACTCTAACCCTCACACTAACCCTAACACTTAAACTACCCTAAACTAACTTTACCCTTAACACTAAACGAATCCTAACCCTAAATCCAACTTGTACCTAAACCTAATCCTAACCATAACACTAACTCTAACACTAACCCTAACACTAAACCTAAACTAATCCTAACACTAACCCTAACATCAAACCTAATCCTATTACTAAACCTAACACTAAACCTAACCCTAAAGCAAACATTAACTCTAACCCTAAAATTAACCCTAACATTAACCCTAAAATTAAGCCTAACCCTAACACTAACACTAACATTAGCCTAACCATAACAGTAACACTAACCCTAGTCCTAACCCGAACTCTAACCCTAATCCTATTCGTAAACCCAGCATTAATTCTAACACTATACCTAACACAAACCCTAATCCTAACACTAACTAACCCTAACACAAACACTAACCCTAAACCTTCCACTAACACAACACAAATCCTAACCCTAAACCTAACCCTAACATTAACACAAACACTAAAGCTAACCCTAAACCTAACACGAACCCTAACTCTTAACCTAACACTTACACTAACATGAAGCCTAACCCTAATTCTAACCCCCACAATAAACCTTACCTTTACACTAACCTTAAACCTAACTTAAACCTTAACACTAAACCGAAACCTAAAACTAACACTAACCCGAACACTAAACCTAACACTAACCTTAACTCTAACCCTAAACCTAACCTGAACCATAACCATAACCCTAACATTAACCCTAAACCTTACACAAAACCTAAACTGAACACTAACCCTAAAACTAACACTAACCTTAACACTAATCCTAACATTACCCTAACACTAACCCTAACGCCAAACCTAACCCTATAACAAAACCTAAACCTAAACCTTACCCTAAACCTAACACAAACACTAACCCTAACGCTAACCTAACACTGAGCCTAAACCTAACCCTAACAATAACAGTAATACTAACCCTAACCCTAAACCTAACTCTAAGCATAATCCCATTTGTAACCCTAACACTAACACTAACCCTATCCCTAACACATGACCTAACAATAAAACTAACGCTAACAGTAAGCCTAACCTAACACTAACTCTAAGCCTAACATAACGCTAACACTAACCCTAACGTTAACTCTAAATCTAACCTTAACCCAAAACAAAACCCTAACACTAACACTAACCCTAACCCTCACACAAAATCTAAACCTAACAAAAACCCTAACCCTAACCCTAAACCTAACATAACACTAACCTTACCCCTAAATGTAACCCGAATCCTAACCGAAAACATAAACTTAACCCTAAACATAACCCTAACACTAACATAAACCCTAAAGCTAACCCTAACCCTAACATCCAAAAAAATAACACTAAATTTAACCCTAACCCTAACAATAACAATAACATTAACTTCAAACCAAACCCTAATCCTAAGTCTAATCTTAAGAGTAGCCCTATCCCTAACACTAACCCTAACCCTAACACAAACCCTAACACAAATACTAACAATGACCCCAAACCAAATCCTAACCCTAACGCTAATGCTATTCCTAACCCTACACTAACTCTAACCTTAACCCTAACCCTAACACAAACCTTTACTCTAAACCTAACACTAACCCTAACCCTAACACTAACCCTAACTCTAACACTATCCATTATCTTAATCTTAAACCTAACTCTTACAATAACCCTAAACATAAACTAACCCAAACCCTCACCCTAACCTAACACTAAATGTAAAACTAACACTAACCCTAACCCTAAAACTAACACTCACACTAACCCTAAATCTAACTCTAACACTAATCTTAAACATAACAGTAACCCTAACCCTATCAATAACCCTAATATAAACAATAACTTTACCCCTAAACCTGAAACTAACAGAAACCCTAAACCTAACCCTAACCCAAACACAAACACTAACCTATCCCTAACCCCAACCCCAACCCTAAAACTAAACCTAATCATAACCCTAACCTTAACATTAATCCTATCAATAACACTAACCCTAACATAACACTGACCCTTATAATAACCCTAACACTAACCCTACCCTAACCCTAAACCTATCATAACGCTATCCCGAATCCTAACCAAAACCATAAACCTAAACCTAAGCCTAACCCTAACATTTACACAAACCCTAACACTAACACTAACACTAACCCTAATACTAACCATAACACTAATCCTTATACTAACACTAACCCTAAAAATAAAATTAACTCTAACCTTAATTCTGACCCTAAACCTAACATAATTAACTTAACCTGAACTCTCATTCTAATTCTAATGCTAACCCAAACCCTAACCCTAACATTAAACCTTACCCTAACCCTAAACTTAAGCGTAACACAAACACTAACGCTAACACTAATGCTAAACCTAACACTAAACCAAACCCTAACCCTAAACCCCAAACTAACCCTAAACATTACACTAACCCTAAACTTAACTTTAACCCTAACACTAAACATAACCCTAACCCTATCCCTAACCCTAACACTAACCCTAACACTAAAGCTAACACTAACACTAACTCTAAACCTAAGCCTATCCCGAACCAAAACCGTAACCCTAACACTAACCCTAACTGTAACACAAACCCTGTTCCAAATTCTAACTTTAGACATAATGTACCACTAACCCTAACGCTTACCTAACCCTAAAACTAATCCTAAACCTAACAATAACACTAACTCTAAAACTAACCCTAACCCTAACCCTAAAATTTACCCTAACGAGAAAACTAAACCTAACACTAATCCTAAACCTAACTCTAACCATAAACCTATCATTAATTGTAACCCTAACCATAACAGTAATACTAACCCTAACACTAACCCTCACTCTAAACCTAATCCTATTTGTGACCCTAACACTAACTCTAAACTAATTTCTAAAACAATCCCTAACACTAACACTAACACTAAAAAAAAAATAAACTAACCCTAACCCTAACCCTAATACTAACCCTAACACTAACCCTAACCCTAAAACTAATCCTAAACCTAAACCTAACCCTAACACTAACACTAATACAAACTGTAATGGGAACCAGAACACTAACCCTAACACTAGCCCTAATACAAACCCTAATCCTTACTTAACACTAATCCTAAAAAAAACCCTAAACCTAACCCAAACACTAACAAAAACATTAACCTTAAACTTAACCCTAACATTAAAACTAACCCTACCTCAAACCCTAACACTAATACTAAAACAAATCCTAAACTTAAACCTAAACCAAACCCTTACACTAACCATAAACATAACCTTAACACTAACTCTAACCTTAACCCTAAACCTAACCCTAACACATACCTAACACTAAAATTATGACTTACACTAAATCTAACCCTAACCCTAACACTAACCCTAACCCTATCTCTAACAGTAATCCTAAAACTATCCCTATCGCTAACCCTAACCCTAATGCTAAACCTAACCCAAAGCTAACACTAAACTTTACACAAACCCTAAACCTAAACCTAACCCTATCACTAAGCCCAACCATAACCCTAACCCTAAAACTAAACGTAACCCTAACACACACCCCAACCCTAAACATAACTCTAAACATAAACCTATCCATAATCCTAATCTTTACAATAAACCTAACCCTAATTTTAACGCTAACACTAAACATAGCAGGGAACCTAACCAGAAACCTAAGACATAACTAACCCTAACTCTAACCCTAACCCTAACAATTAACCTAACCCTCACCCTAACAGTGACCCACACTTTATCCCTAACCCTAAACCTAATATGAATTCTAAAACTAACAGGAACCCTAAGGCTTATAGTAACCATAAACCTAACACTAACCTTAAGCCTAACCCTAATGCTAACCCTAAACCTAACCCTATCACTAAGCCTAACCTAACCCTAAACCTAAAACTAAACTAAACTTAACCCTAACACACACCCCAAACCTAAACCTAACTCTAAACCTAAACCTATCCCTAATCCTAATCTTTACACTAAACCAAACCCTAACCTTCACCCTAACACTAAACCTAGCATGAAATCTAACCAGAAACATAAGACATAACTAACCCTAACTCTAACACTAACCCTAACACTTCACCTAAACCTCACCCTAACACTGACCCAAATTTTAACCTTAAACCTAACCCTAAAACGAATTCTAAAACTAACTCCAAGCCTTAAAGTAACTCTAAACCTAACACTAAGCTTAAGCCTTACCCTAACACCAATCCTAACACTAACACAAACAGTAATACTAACCCTAACCCTAACCTAACCCTAACCCTAAATTTAACATGAAACCTAACCCTAAACCTATCCCTAACACTAAACCTAACCCTATCCCTGACACTCACACTAATCCTAATTCTAACCCTAACACTTACACTAACCCAAAACCAAATTCTAACCCTAACAATTAACCTAACCCTAACCCTACAACTAACACTAAACCAGAAACTAAACTTAACACTAACCCTAACCCTAACCCTAACACAAACACTAACTCTAACCCTAACACTAAACCTAACCCTAACAAAAATAGTAAACCAAACCTTAACCCTATCCCTAATCTAACACTAACCCTAACTCTTACCTAATGCTAACACTAACCCTAACCCTAACCCCAACCCTAACACTAATGCTACTCCTAACACTAAACTTAACTGTATCCCTAACCCTAACCCTAAACCTAACATTAACCCTAACTCAAAACCTAACCCTAAAACTAACACTAAACATAACACATAAACTAACCCTAACACTAACCCTCACCCTAAACCTAATACTACCCAACACCCCAAACATAACCCTAAAACAAATCCTAACACTAACCCTAACCATATCCCTAACCCTAACACTGACCCTAACACAAATCCTAACCATAACCCTAACCATAACACTAACCCTAATCGTAAACCTCACCCTAACACTAACCCTCAAACTATGCCTAACCATAATTTTAACCCTAATAATAACCCAAAACCTAAGTCTAATTTTAAACCTAACCCTAACCGTAACCATAACACTAAACATAATTTTAAGCATAACTCTTACTCTAAAATTAACACTAAATCTAACCCTAACATTAACTCTAACCCTAATCCTAACCAGAACCAGAACCTGAACCCTAAACTGAACACTAACACAAACCCTAACCCTAAGTAACTCTAACTTTAAACAAACACTAACCCTAAATCTAACCCTAAACCTAACAAATACACTAACCCTAATTCTAACCCTAACTTTAACCTTAACCCTAAAACAAAACCTAACCCTAAAATTAACACTAACCCTAAACCTAACACTAACCCTCACTCTTACAATAAACCTTACACTAACCCTAACATTAACCCTAATGGTAAACATAAACCTAACCCTACACTAAACACAACACAAAGCAAACCTAAACCTTTCCCTTAACCTAACCCGTATCCTAACCGTAATCCTGATCATAACCCTAAACCTAACCCTAATATTAACAGGAAATCTAACCCTAACCGTAACCATTACCCTAAA
>NW_026006225.1:150696-170873 GCF_001458135.2 Marmota marmota marmota
TAGTATATATATATATATATATATATATATATATATATATATATATATACATACATAAACAACTAACTCTAACCTTTATGGTAACACTAACTCCAATGGTAACTCTAACCCTATCCCTAACACTTACCCTAACCCTAAACTTAACCCTAACACTAACACTAACCCTTATTCTAAAAATAAATATAACCCTCAAAATAACCATAACACTAAACCTAACATGAAACCTAACCATAACCCTGACACTAACCCTAACCCTAACCCTAACACATTAATGCTAAACCTAACTTTAACCCTAACACTAAACCTAAACCTAACCCGAAACCTAACCTTAACAGTAACCTTAAATCGAACCATAACACTAAATCTAACACTAACCTTAATCCTAACACAAAACCTAACCCAAAACTTAACCTTAAACCTAACCTAACCCTAATCCTAAATTTACCTAACCCTAATCATATACCTAATACTAAAAATAACCCTAACACTCACCGTAAGCTAACCCTAACAGTAACCCTAACCTCAACCCTAACCCTATTACTAACCCTAACACTAAAACTAACCCTAAACCTAACATTATCCCTAATGATAACACTAACCTTAACATTAAACCTAAAACTAAGCCTAACACTAAACCTAACCCTAATAATAACACTAACCCTAACCCTAACCCAAATTATAACCCTAATCCTATTTGTAAACCTAAACTAATCCTAACCCTATACCTAAAACACACCCTAAACCTAACACTAAAACAAACAGAAACACTAACCCTAAACCTTAAACTAACCCTAACACCAAATGTAACCCTAAACCTAACCCTAACTCTAAAACTAACCCTTACCATAAAACTAATTCTAACCCTAATCCTATTCGTAAACCTAACACGAATCCTAAACCTATATCTAAAACAAACCCTAACCCTAACACTAACACAAAAGCAAACACTAAACCTAAACCTCACACTAACCCTAACACAAACCCAACCCTAAACCTAACCCTAATGCTAAAACTAACCCTAACACTAACCCTAGATATAACTCTATCCCTACAATTAAACCTAACCGTAACCTTACCTTGAAAATAAATCTAAACCGAACCCTAATGTTGACACTAATGCTAACCCTAACCCTAATCCTAACAGAAACCCTAAACCTATTTTTAACCTTAACATTATCCATAATCCTAACGCTAACACTAACAATAACACTAAACCTAACCCTAACATAAACAATAATCCTAAGCCTAACCATAACCATTAAACTAACATTAATCCTAACCCTAACCTAACCTTTATGCTAAAACTAACTCCAAAGTTAACCCCAACCCTGATACTAATGCTAACCCTAACCCTAAACCTAACACTAACCCTAAATCTGTTCCTAATTCTAACACTATCCCTAACCCTAAACCTAACCATAACACTAACAATGACACTAACCTAACCTTAACCCTAACACAAACCCTAACTCTAACCCAAACAATAACTTTAAATTTAACCCTAAACCTAACACTAACACTAATCCTAACCTGAAACCTAACCCTAAACCTACCTCTAATCTTAAGAGAAACCCGAATCCTTACACTAACCCTAACCCTAACACAAACTCTAACAGCAACACTAACACTAACCCTTAACTTAAACCTAACCGTAACCCTAACACTAACCCTTATATTAACCCTAACCCTAACCCTTAAACTAAACCTAACACTAAGACTAACAGTAACCCTAAACCTAATCCTAACCCTATCCCTAACTCTAAACCTAATCTTAAACATAACAGTTACCCTAACACTATCAATAAAACTAACACAAGCCCTAATTTTACCCCTAAATTTAACACTAATAAAATACCTAAACCTAACCCTAACCCAAAACCTAACACTACAAAAACATAACCCCAACCCTAACACTAAACCTAAAACTAACCATAACAATAACACTAACTCTAACATTAATCCTAAACATAACACTAACCCTAACCTAACCCTGACCCTTAAAATAACCCTAACCCTAACCCAAACCATAACCTTTAACCAAACCCTAAACCTAAATCTAATATTTACATTAACTCTAATATTAACCATAACACTAAACCTAACCCTCACCCTTACCCTACCACGAATCCTAACCCTAAATGTAACCCTAAACATAATCTTAACACTAACACAAACCCTAAACTTAACCCTAACCCTAAACCTAATGAAAACCCTAAACCTTACACTAACCCCAACTCTAACACTAACCTAACCCTAGCCCTACCTTTAACCCTAACATTAACCCTAATTATAACGGGAAAAATAACCCCAAACATAACATTAATGTAGCCTAACCCTAAACCCTTACCCTAAACTAACCATAACTTAAACCCTCACAGTAACCCTAACACTAATCATAACTCTAACTATAACACTAACCGTAACTTTGACACTAACCTAATCCTATCCATAACCTTAAACCTAAACCTAACACTAACCCAAACACAAACCCTAACCCAATTGCTAATCCTAAAGAGAACCCTAACCTTAAACCTAACACTAAAACGAACCCTAACACTAACACTAACCCAAACGGTAACCATAACCCTAAACTTAATAATAACCCTAATCCTAACCATAACCATAACCCCAACCCTAAACCTAACACTAAGCATAACACTAACCCTAAATCTAACCCTAAATTAACTCAAAAGCTAACCCTAACTCTAACTCTAACCATAATCCTAAATGTAAATGTAAACTTAACCCTAACCCTAACCCTAATACAAACCCTAAACCTAACCTAACCCTAACTCTAAAAAAACCTAACCCTAACCCTAACACTAAGCCTAACACTAACCCTAAGTGTAAACCTAACACTAAACCTAACCCTAACACAAACCATAACCTAAACCTAACTCTAACCCTAAATGTAACCCTAATCCTAATCCTTAAACCAAACCTAATCCTAATCCTTACCCTAACAAAAACCCTAACACTTACCCTAACCCTCATCCTAAAAGTGACCCAAACTCTAAACCTAACCCAAAAAAGAATCCTAACCCTATCCTTAACTCTAACCCTAATAGTAAATCAAACCATAACCCTGACACTAACCCTAAACCTAACTTTAAACCTAACCCAAACCCTAACCTTACACAAACGCTAAACCTAACAATAACCCTGACCCTAACACTAACCCAAACCACAACCCTAACCCTAACCCTAAACTAAAACCTAATCATAACCCTAAAACAAACCTAACCCTAAACCTAAACCTAATCCTAAAACAAACCTCAACTCTAACCCTGACACTGACCCTAAACCTAACCCTAAACCTAACCCTAACCCTAACACTAACCCTAATTCTAACACTTCCCCTAGCCCTAACCATAACTGTAACCCTAACTTAACCCAAAACATAACTCTAACATAATGCTGACTCACTAACTCTAACCATAACCCTAACTCTAATATTAAATTAACTCAAACCTAACCATAACCTTAACACTAACCATAACCCTAACAAAAAATCTTAAACTAACACAAAACCTAACCCTATCCATAACACTAACCTGACACTAACCGTATCCCTAAACTTAACCTGATTCCTAACTGAAACCATAAAACTAACCCTAACCTCAATACTAACATTAATACAAACCCTAACCCTAACCCTTCTACTAACCCTAAACCTAACCCTAACACTAATCCTTACACTAAACCTAACCCTAACCCTAAACCTAACACTAAATCTCACTGTAACCCTAACTCTAAACCTACCACTTACCCCAACCCTACCCTTAACCCAAACCATAAAACTAACCATAACTGTAACACTTACCTTAAACCTAACCATAACCCTAAATCTAACATGAAACCTAACCCTAAAACTAACACTAATCATAACTGTAACCCACACAATAAGCCTAACCCTTACACTAACTTAAACCTATCTTGAAGCCTAACACTAATCCTAGCTGTAACAATAACCCTAACCTTAACACTAAACCAAAGACTAAATCTAACACTAACCCTAACTCTAACCCTAACCATAACTTGAACCGTAACCCTAATCCTAACACTAACCCTAACCTTATACAAACCCTAACCCAAACTCTAACACTAAACATAACATAACCGTAACACTAACCCTAACTTTAACATGAATCCTAAGCCTAAACCTAACCCTAACCCTAACACTATCCCTAACCCTAACCCTAACCCTCACACTAACCCTAATTCTAACCCTAACCTTTAAACTAACCCTGAATCTAACTTTAACCCTAACACTATACCTAATCTTAACCCTAAACCTATTTCTAAATTTAAACCTAACACTAAACCTAACACTAATCCTAATTCTAAACCCAAACCTAACTTGAACAGTAACCCTAATTTCACTCTAAACCTAACCCTAACACAAACTCTAAACCAAACCTTAACCCTAGAAAAAAAAAAAAACCTAACCGTAATGCTACCACTTAACAAACACTAACACTAAACATAACGCCAAAACTAACCTATCACTAAACCTAACCCTTACGCTAACACTAATTCTAATATTAACACTAACCCTAACCCTAACACTAACACTACAACTAACACTAAGCCTAAACATAACCCTAACCCAAACTCTAACAGTAACACTAACCCAAACTCTAATGATATCCCTAACTCTAACCCTAATTGTATACGTAAACATAACACTAACCCTAAAGCTATCCCAAAACAAATCCTAACCCTAACCTTAAACTACACCTAATGCTAACCCAAACCTTAACCCTAACACTAACTCTAAAACTAACCCAAACACTAACCCTATACCTAATCCAACTCTTACCTACCTTTAACCCTAAACATAACCCTTATCCTAACCCTAACCCTAACTCTAACGCTAAACCTAACAATAACCATAAACCTATATTTAACACTAACACTATGTCTAAACCTAACCCTGACACTAAAACTTAACCTAACACAAACCGTAACCCTAATACTAACACTAACCCTAACCCTAAACTTAACACAAACCCTAACACTCACCCTAACACTAACACTAATTCTAACCCTATATCTAACCTTAAATCTAACACTAACACTAACCCTAAACTTAAACCTGACCCTATCCTAACCCTAATCATAACGTGAATCCTAACCATAACTGTAACCCTAACCCTAACACTAGCACTAAACAAACCCTAACCCTAACACTAACAATAACCCTAAACTTAACCCTAACACTAACCCTTACACTGACTCTAACCTAACACTAAACAAACCCTAAACCTAGAACAAACCTTAACCCAACCCTAACACTAATCCTAAACCTAACCCTAGTCCAAAAACTTACACTAACCCTAACAGTAACATTAAACCTTACACTAACTCTAACTGTAAACTTAACCCTAAGCATAACCTTTTGCTTAACCCTAAGCCTAACACTAATACTTACCCTAAACCTAACCCTATTACACTAACCCAAAGCCTACCCTAACACTAAATCTAACTCAAATTATAATCCTAAACCTTAAACTAACCCTAAAACTAAGCCTAACACTAACTCTAACCGTATCCTTAATCCTAACCCTACCATTTACCCTAACCCTAACACTAAACCTAACATGTACCCTAAATCTAAAACTAACAGTAACACTAAACCTACGCCTAACACTTACATTGTCTCCAACTCTAAATCAAACCTTAACCCTAACCCAAACACTAACCCTAAACTTAACACTAAACCTAACACAAACCCAAACTCCAAAACTAACCCTAACACTAATCCTACCCAGAAACCTAACAAAAACCCCAAACCTAACCATAAAACTAACACAAAACCTAACCCTAACCCTAAACATAACACTAACATTAACCCTAACCCTACAATAACACTAACCCTAAGCATAACACTAACACTAACCCTAACACTAAACCTAAAACTAACCCAAAACCTAACACTAACACTAACACTAAACTTAACTCTAACCATAACTCTAAACCTAATCCTATCCATAATCTTAACCTTAACCATAAAACTAACACTAACCCTAAGGCAAACCCTAACCCTAACATAAACCTAACATAATCCCTAAGCCTAACCATAACCTAACCCTAACCCTTACACTAAACATAAACTTAACCCAAAACCTAGCCTTAAACCTAAAGCTACAACTAACCCTAAATCTAACCATAAACATAACCCTTACACTAACAATAACCATTATCTTAACACTAACAACAACTCTAACCATAACCCTAACCAGAAACCTAACACATAGCCTAACCCTAACCCTAAACCTAAACATAACAATAACCCTAAACCTAACACTAACACTAACCTTAACTGTAAGCCTAACCCAAAATCTACCCCTAACAAAAACCTTAACTTTAACACTGACCCTAACCTAACCCTAACCCTAACACTAACGAAAATCCTAACAATCATTGTAACCCTAACCCTAACTTTAAACCTAACACAAACCCTAACCTTAACCCTAACACTAAAACTAAACATAACCAAAACCCTAAACTTTACACTAACCATAAGCCTAACACTAATCCTAACGCTATCCCTAACGCTAACCCTAACTCTAACCCTAAAATCCTAACACTAACCCTAATACTAAACCTAACCAAAATCCTTACACTAACCCTAAACTTAACCTTAACACTAACTCTAACACTAACCTTAAGAATAATACTAAAACTTACCCTAACCCTAAACCTCACTCTAAAACTTACCCTCAGCCTAACCCTAACCCTCACACTAACCCTAAAATTTACCCTAAACTTAATCCTATTCCTAATTCTAACCATAACACAAACCCTAAAACTAAAACTAACACTAACCCTAATCCTAATACCCAAAACCCAACCCTAACCCCAACCCAAACTTTAACCCTAACATTAAATCTAACCCTAACCCTAACATTAAAACTAACTCTAACCCAAACCCCAACTCTAACCTTAACAATAATCCTAACCTTAACCCTAACCCTTACCCTAACCTTAAACATAAACCTAATCTGAAACCAAACCTAACACACTAACGCTAATTCTTACCATAACCCTTACACTAAGCCTAAAGCTAACTATAACCCTAACACTAAACCTAAAACTAACCCTAACACTAAACCTAACACAAAACCTAACTTTAACCCTAACCTAACCCTAACTCTAACTGTTATCCTATTACTAACACTAACACTAACTCTAAACCTATCTTTAACCCTAATACTATACCTAAATCTAAATCTAACCCTAAACCTAACCCAAAACTTAACACTAAATCTAACCCTAAACATAACACTAACCCTAACACTAACCATAACAGAAACTCTAACCCTCACCCTAATACTAACCCTAACCCTAACCCTAAACCTAACACTAACCCTAACCATAAATCGAAACCTAACACAAACCCTAACTGTAACCCTGAACCTAATCTAACCCTAAACCTAACCCGAATCCTAACTGTAACCGTAAACGTAACCCTAACCCTAACCCTAACACTAACAGTATCCCTAAGCCTAAACCTAACCCTATCACTAACCATAACCCTAACACTAATTCTAACCCTAACCAAACCCTAAAACATACCCTCAACCTAACACTAACACTAACCCTAAACCTATCGCTTATTCTAACCCTAACCCTAACCATAACCCTAACATGAACTTCTACTGTAAACCTAACCCTAACCCTAACACATACTGTAAACCTAACCCTAACGCTAACACTTACCATAAACCTAACACTATACCTAACACTTACCCTAACATTAACCTTAAATGTACCCCTAATCTTAACGGAATCCCTAACCCTAACCCTAACACTAATCTTAGCATTAAACCTAATCTTAACAATAACCCTAACACTAACTCTAAGCATAACCCTAACCATAATAGAAACCCTAAACCTAAACCTATCCCTAAACCTAACAGTAATCCTAACCCTAACACTAACACTAACAATAAACAAAACCCTAACTGAAATTCTAACCATAATCCTAACTGAAACAGTAACCCTAACAATAACCCTAACAAAAACCCTAAACTTAACATAACCCTAACCCTAACACAAACCCTAAACATAACCCTAAAACAAAACCTAAACCTAACCCAAACACTAAATCTAAACCCAATCTTAATCCTAATCATTACACTAAACCAAATCCTTACCCTAACACTAAATGTAACTGTAACGTTAACCCTAACCATAACACTAGCCTAAACCTAACTCTAACTCTAACACTTACCCTAAACTTAATCGTAATCCTAACACTAACATTAACCCTAACCATAACACTTAACCAAAAAACAACCCTAAACCTAACCCTAAATTTAACCCTAACACAAAACCTAAATGTAAAACTAACAGTAACACTTACCCTAACCCTAACCCTAAAACTAAACAAAACCCCAAGCCTAACCATAACCCTAATATTAACCATAATGCTAACATTAAACCTAACACTAACCTTAACCCTAACATAAACGCTAAACCTAAACATAACACTAACACTAAACTTAAGCATAAATCTAAACCAAAACCTAACCCTAACCCTAACCCTAAAACTAACACTAACCAAAAAACCTAACTGAAACCCTAACAATAATTGTAACCTTAACTCTAACACTTAACCTAACCCTAACCCTATTCCCAATCCAAACCCAAATCTAACCCTCACGCTAACCCTAATTTTTACCATAAACCTTACAATAAGCCTAAAGCTAACTTTAACCCTAACACTAAACCTAAACCTAAAACTTATCCGATCCCCAACCCTAACAATAACCCTAACTAAAACCCTAAACCTAACTCCTAACACTAAACATAACCCTACCTATAACCCTAACAATAACCCTAACACTAACCATAATTCTAACCCTAACCCTTACCATAACCAGAACTCTAAACCTAACCCTTCAATTAACAAAAACCCTAA
This sequence comes from Marmota marmota marmota, assembly GCF_001458135.2. Classification (NCBI taxonomy): domain Eukaryota; kingdom Metazoa; phylum Chordata; class Mammalia; order Rodentia; family Sciuridae; genus Marmota; species Marmota marmota. The sequence continues at coordinate 159,626 of NW_026006225.1, forward strand.
ACCTAAACTAACACTAAACCTATCAGAAACCCTAAACATAACCCTAACCTAAACCTAAAACAAACCAGAACACTAAACCTAACACAAACCCAAACTCTAAACCTAACACTAACACTAAACCTAACCTTAACCTAACTCTTAAAATAACCCTAACCCTAACGCAAACCCTAACAAAAACTCTAACCATAAACCTTACCAGAATCCTAACAAATAGCTTAACCCTGACCCTAACACTAACACTAACAGTAACCCTAAACCTAATGCTAACTTTATCCCTAACTCTAACACAAATCATATTGCTAATCCTAAACCTAGCTCTAACAATAACACTAAACATAACCCTAACCCTAACAATAACAATAAACCTAAAACTAACCCTAACTCTAACCATAACCTTAACCCTAACCCTAACACTAACATAAATTGTAACCCAAACCTTAATCCTAAACCTAAACTAACACTAACCCTAAACCTAATTCTAAAATGAAACCTATCCCTAACCCTAACACTAACCTTAACCATACCATAATGCTAACCCTAAAACTAAGCCTAACCCTAAACCAAAGCCTAACCCTAACAAAACGAACCCTAACCATAAAACTAAAACTAAACCAAACCGTAATTCTAACCCTGACACTGTCGCGACTTCTTGCCCGCAAGGAAGACGCGACACTCAGGAATCTTCTTTCAGTAGTTTATTTCAGGCCCTTGATAGTTCTTCTTCTCTCTCTCGGATGCCCCTCCCAGCCTTAATAAAGCATCTCAAGCCCCAATGCAAAGCAGCCACGTGGAGCTTTCTCATAGGGTGATGAAAAGTCATGCGCCAACTCTCCCAAATAAGGAGTTGTTTGTCACAGACCACAGCAGAGCCAGCACCATCTTGTAATGGCGACCATAATTTGCATAAACGGCAGAAGCGGCTCACCACATGACACTAACACTAATTCTAACCCTAACCCTTTCACAAACCCTAAACTTAACTTTAAACCTAACACTGAAAATAAACCTAACCTTAATCATATACCTAAGCCTAACCCAAACCTGAAATGTAACACTTAACCCTAAAACTAAACCTAACCCTACCACAAATCTTACCCTAACACTAAACTTAAACCTTAACTCTATTGCTCACCTTAACACTAACCCTAAGCCTAAAACTAACCATAACACTAACCTTAAACCTGACGCTTAACCTAACACTAACCCTATCCCTAACCCTAATCCTAACCCTAAACCTAACACTAACCCTATCCCTAACCATAACATAACAATAACCCTAATACTAACCCTAACACTGAACCTAAACCTAACCGTAATGCTAACCCTAACCCTAAACTTAACCCTAATATAAACCCTGTCCCAAACCGTAACACTAAACCTAAACTAAATATAACCTTAACACTAATTCAAACACGAACCCCATCCCTAAACTTAACACTAACCTTAACCATAACCCTAACCATAATTTTAACACGAACCCTATTTTTAACCCTAACACTAACTTTAACCATAACCTAACCGTAATACTAACCCTAAACGTAACCCTAAACCTAGGCCTAACATTAACCCTAACTTTATCCCTAACATTAAAACTAATCTTAACCCTAAACCTCACCTTAATACTAACCCTAACACAAAGCCTAACACTATACCTAACATCAACCCTAATTCTTAACCTAATCCTAGCCCTATCCCTAACACTGATTCTAACCATAACCCTAACCAGAACACTAATATGTAGCCTAAACATAACCCTAACCCTAACACTAATAATAATCCTAACCATATCTCTAACACAAAAATAACCTAAACCGAAACTTAACCCTAACCCAAACATGAATTGTAACTCTAACACTAATCCTAACCCTAACAATAACCCTAAGTGTAACCCTAAACCTAACACTAAAACTAAACCAATAACTAACCCTAAAGTTAACCATAACAGAAAACCTAACCCTAAACCTAACAGTAACCCTAACACTAACCCTAGCACTAACCCTATCCCTAACCCTAACAAAACGCTAACCCAAACTGTAACACTAAACCTACCATAACCCTTACACTAACCCTACTTCTAACACTAACCCTAAACCTAACCCTAAAACAAACTCTATCCATAACACTAACACTAACACTTATCCTAAGACTAAATGTAACCATAAACCTAGCCCTAACCCTACCCTAATCCTCACGCTAACAGTAACCCTAATCTTAACCCTAAACCTAAACTAATTAAAAACATAACTGGAACCCAAACACCAACCCTAACTCTAAGGCTAATCCTAATCTTACCCCTAACCCTAACCCTAAAGATACCTGAACCCTAATACAAACCCTAAACCGAAACAAAACCCTAATTTTAACACAAACTTTAACCCTAACCCTAAATCTAACACTATCACTAACTCTAACTCTAACCCTAAAACTAACCCTAACAATAACACTAACAATAATCATAACAGTAAACCTAATATAACCCTAACCAACTCTAACCCTAACTTTAACCTAATGTTAACCCTTACCCTAATCCTAACCATAACTCTAAAACTAACCTTAAAGAAAAAACTAACACTAAACTAACACTAACACTATTCCTAACACAAAATCTAATCCTAACCCAAACCCTAAACCTAACCCTAACCTAACTCTAACCCTATCTCTAACCCTAACCTGAATCCTAAACGTAAACATAAACCTAAACCTAACACTAACCCTAACTCTAAAACTAACCCAAAACCCAAACCTATACCTAATGCTATACCTAAACGTAACACTAACCATAAGGGTAACACTAACCCTAAACCTAACAAAATCCCTATTCCTATCCCTAACACTAATAATAACCCTAACAATAACATAAAACCTAACACTAAACCTAAGCATAACCCTTATCCTAATAATAAACTTAAACTTAAATATAACCCTTAACCTAACCCTAAACCTAAACTTTACACTGACCATAACCATAAACCTAACACTAACCCTAGCACTAACCCTATTTCCATTTGTAACCCTAAACGTAAACCTAAAACTAAACCTAACCCTAACACAGACCCTACCCTAAAGCGTAACCCAAAACCTAATTAAACATTACTCTAACCCTAACACTTACCCTAAACCTAAAACAAATCATAAGCCTAACCCTAACAGAAACCCTAATTTTAAACCTAAACCTAAACCTAACTCTAAACCAAGCACTAACCCTAACCCTAACCCTAAATCTAACAATAACCCAAACCCCGACCCTAAACCTAACACTAATCCTAATGGCAACCCTAACTTATCCTAACTCTAAACCAAAACCTAACATAAACCCTAACCCTAACAATAACCCTAACCTTAACACTAACCCTAACACAAAACCTAAGCCTAATCCTAACACTAATAATAACCCTAACCCTAACCGTAACCCTAAAACTAACCCTATATCAAACACTAATCCTACCCCTTACCCAAACACTAACCCTAAAAATAACCATTATTGTAACTCTTTCCCTAATCCTAAACATAACTATAACATTAACCCTAACCCTAATCCTAACACAAAACCTAAACCTAACCTAAACCTAACCCTTACAAAATCGCTAACACTAACCCTAACCTAACCCTAACGTGAACCATAACCCTAACCATAACCATAAACCTGAAAAAATCCATAACACAAACCCTAACCCTAAACCTGTCATTAACCTAAACCTTACAATAAATGTAACCCTTACACTAACCCTAACCTTAACATTAACACTAACACTATCTCTAACTGTAACCCTAACTAGAACCCTAACACAAAGCCTAAACCTAACCCTAAACCTAACCCTAACGCTAACCTTAACCCTAACACTAAACTTAATCCTAAACCTTACACAAATTGTAACACTAAACCTAACACTAATGCAAACACTAACCCTAACCTTAACCCTAAATATAAACCTAAAACTAACACAAACCCTTATCCTAACACTAACTCTAAACCTAACACTAACTCTAAACCTAAGCCTAACCCTAACCCTAGCCCTAACCCTCACACAACCCTAATTCTAAACCTAACCCTTGCACTAACTCTAAACCTAATTTAACCCTAACACTAATGCTAACCCTAACCCTAAACCTTACACTAACACTAACCCTGACATTAAACCTAACATTAACCCTATCTCTAGCCCTATCCCTAACCCAAAACATAACCCTAAACCTAACAATAAACCTAAACCTAACACAAACCCTAACCCAAATCTTAACCCTAAACCTAACCTAACCTTTACCCTAACCCTTACCTAAACCTAAGACTAAACTGAACCATAACCCTAACACTTAGTGAAAGCCTCACTTAAATTCTAACACTTACCCTAAGGGTAATTCTAACCCTAAAACTCTCCCTAACTCTAACACTAACACTTACCCTAAGGCCAACCCTAACACTCTCACCTAACCCTAACTGTAACCTTAAACTAACATTAAATCTAATCCTAACCATAACACTAACCCTAAAAATGCCTAACCATAACCCTAACCCTAATCATAACCGTAACCCTAATATTAACCCTAAACCTAATCCTAAACTTAACACAAACCATAACAGTAAACCTAACCCTAACACTAACCGTAAACCTAACTCTAACACTAACAATAACACTAACACTAACCCTAACACTAACCCTATCATTAACACAAACCCTAATCCTAAATCTAATACTAACACTAAACCTAACCCTAAACCTAACTCTTACACTAACTCTAACCCTAACCATAACCATAACACTAATTCTAACCTTAACATTGACCCTAAACCTAACACATACACAAACACTAACCCTAACTCTAACACTTACCCTAAACCCAACAATAACCTAAAAGTAACCTTAACCTTAACCATAACACTAATTCTAAAACTAAACTTAACCCTAAACCTAACCCTAAGTCTAATACTAACACAAACCCAAACCTAAACCTAACACTAACCCTAAGGCTAACCCTGCTCCTAAAAATAACTGAATACCCAAACCTAAATCTAAAACTAACCCTAACCTTAACCTTAACCCTAAAATTAATACTAAAAAAACACAAACCTGAACCCTAACCCTAACCCTAACACTATCCCTTAACCTAACCCTAACCCTAAACATGACACGATTCCTAACCCTAACAATAACCGTAACACTAACTCTAACCGTATCCCTAACCCTAACCCTAACACTTACGCTAACCAAAACCTTAAACCTAATCCTAACACTAACCCTAACCCTAACCTTACCACTAATCCTAACGCTATACTTAACCCTAACCCTGACCCTAAAATGAACCCTAACAATAATCCTAACCCTAACGCTAACACTAACACTAACCCTAACCCTAACTCTACACCTCACACTAAACCTGATTCTAACCCTAACCCTTACACTAACCCTAAACCTAACTTTAATCCAAACATGAAACCTATCTCTAACCCAAAACCTGACCTTAACACTAACCATGAAACTAAACATACCACTAACCTTTACTCTAACACTAACCCTAACACGAAACGTAACATTAACCCTAATACTAAACCTATCCCTAACAAAAAACCTAACACAAACATTAACCCTAAACCTAACCTAACTCTAACCTAACACCTAACCCTAACACTAACCCAAAATCTAACGCTAAACCTAACCTAACACTAACACGAACCCTAACCAGAAACCTAAACCTACAACTATCCTTAACCCTAATCCTAAAACTAAAACTAATATTAACACTAACATTAACCCTAACAATAACCCAAACACTAAGCAAAACACTAACCAGAACACTAACCCTAATGGTAACACTAACAGTAACCTTAACCCTAACCCTAACTGTAACTTTTATCCTCTTCATAGTTCTAACACTAAACCTAAACATATCTTAAACCCTAAAACTATCCCTAACAGAAAACTAACCCTAACCCTAATCTTAATCGTAACCCTAACTCTAACACAAAACATATCCATAACCATAAACCTAATAGTAACCATTAACATAACGCAAATCCTTACCGTAACTGTAACCCTAACTCTAAAATTAACCCTAACACAAACCCTAACCCTAAACCTTACACTGACCCTAAACCTAACCCTAATCCTAAACCTTCCACAAACCCTAACCTTAAACCTAATCATAACACTAACTCTAACCATAATGTTAACCCTAACCCTAACAGTGAACCTAACCCTAACCCTAAGTCTAACACTTACCCTAAACCTAACCCTAACCCTAAATCTAACCCTAACCCTAAACCTAACACTAACCTTAAACTTAACACTAATACTAACCATAACCCTAACCTGACCACTTATCCTAATTCTAGTCATAAGACAAGCCCTAACCCTAACCCTACCAGTAATCCTAACCCTAATTCTAACACTAAATCTAACACTAACCCTAAGGATAAAATTAATCCTAACTGAAACCATAACTCTAACCCTAATCCTAACACTAAAACTAACAATAACCCTAACAATAACACTAACCTTAACCCTAACACTAACCTTAACCTTAACAATAATAAAATCATAACCCTAACACCAACGCTAACTGTAACCCTAAAACTAACAATACCCCTATCACAAACCCTAATTCTAACACTAACACTAAACCTAACCCTCACCCTTACACTAAACCTAATCCTAAATCTAACACTAACCCTACCACTAACCCTAACACTAACCCTAACATTAAACCTAACCCTTACCGTAACCCCAAACCTAATCCTATCCCTAACCATGACACAAACCCTAACCAACACCGTAACACTAAATGTAACCTAACCATAAATCGATCCTTAATTCTAACACTAACCCTAAACCTAAACCTAACAGGAACCATATCTGTAACTCTAACACTATCATTAAACCTAACCCTAAACCTATCACTAACCCTAAACTTAAACCTAATCCTAGCACTAACAATAACCCTAACTTTAACCCTAAACCTAAACATAATCCTCACTGTAACCTGAACTCTATCCCTAAACATTAATTAATCCAAAAGGTAACCATAAACCTAAACCTAACCCTAAACATAACCCTTACCAAAACCCTAACCATTACCCTATTAATAACCCTAACCCTAACACTTACCAAAATTCCAACCCTAACACTAATCCTAACCCTAACCTTAACACTAACACTAAACCTAACCCTAAACCTAACCCTAAACGTAACCCTAACCTTAAATCAAACCCTAAATCCCAACCTAACCCTAATCGTAACACAATCCTTCACTCTAACACTAACCCTAACTCTAATACTCACACTAACTCTTACCCTAACACTAACCCTAAGAAACCCTAAACATAACTATAACCCTAATCTAAACCTAAGCTTAAACCTAACCTAAAGCTAACTCTTACCCTAACCCTAACCCTAACTCTAAAGCTAACTGTAAACCAAAACCCTAACACTAACCCAATCCCTAACCCCAACCCTCACCCTAAATCTAACCCCAACACAAACCCTAAACCTAACCCAAAATCTAACCTAACCTTAACTCTAAGCGTAATCCTAAACCTTATCCTAAATATAAAAAAACCTAACCCTAATGCTAACCCTAAACCTAACAGAAACCCTAACACAAACCTTAAAACTAACCCTAAATGAAACCCTAACCCTATCTGTTAAATTAACCCTAACCCTATCCCGAAACCAACACTAACTCTAACCATAACCCTAACCCTAACACTTACCCTAACTCTAACCTGAACCATAACCTTAACCCTAACACGAACCCAAACACTAACCCTAACCATAATACTAACACTAAACCTAACCCGAACCCTAACACTAACACTAACCCTAATCCTAACCCTAACCCCAACCCTAACCCTAACCCTAACACTAACCCTAAACATAACCCTAACTGAAACTCTAACTCTAATCCTATCTGTAACCCTAACACTAACCCTATATCTAACACAATCTCTAACCCTAACCCTCACCCAAACACAAACCCTAACCCTAACCCTTTTACTAACCTTAACCCTAATCCTATCCCTAACACTAACTCTCACCATAACCCTAATCCTAAGCCTATCACTTACCCAAAATTTTACCCTAAGCCTAACACTGATCCTAAACCTAACCCTAAGTCTAACACTAACCCTAAACCTATCCCCAACTCTAACCCTAACTGTAAATCTAACCCTAACCCAAACACTAAACCTATCCCTATCTCAAAGCCATACCCTAACACTAAACCTAAAACTAACCCTAACCCAAATGCTAATCCTAAGCATAAACCTCACCTTACTCTAACCCTAAAGCTAACCCTAACCCTAAAACTAAACCTAACCCTAACCCTCACATTAAACTTAAAACTATACCTGACCATATCCCTAACCTGAATAATAACCCTAAATTTAACCCTAACTCTAACCCTAACCTTAACACTAATTCTAACCCTAATTCTAACCACAAACCTAACACTAATTCTAACACTAACCCTAAACCTAACCCTAAACCTAACTCTATCCCTAATTCTAACAATTACCATAAAACTAACCCAAATATTACACCTAAACCTAACCCTAACCGTAAAACTAACTTTAAACCTAAACTTAACCCTAACACTAACCCTGACACTAACCCTAACCCTAAGCGTAACCCTAATGCTAACCCAAACCCAAACCCTTGCCCAAATCGTAAACCTAAACCTAAACTAACCTTAACCCTAACCCTAATTCTAACACTATATCTAACCCTAACCCTAATACAACACTTATCCCTAAACCTAACCCTAACCTTAATCATAAACATAATACTAACATTAACTCTAAATGAAACACTAACCAGAACCCTAACACATACCGTAAACCTGACCCTAATCCTAAACCTAACCCTAAAACAAACCCTAACACTAACTCTAACTGTAAACCTAACCGTGACTCTAACACTTAACCCTAACCCTAACAGTAACCCTAACCCTAATATTTCCTGTAAACCTAAACCTAAACCTAACTCTATCCCTAACCATAACATGAACCCTAATGCTAACCCTAACCCTAACACTGAAACTAACACTAACCCTAACCCTAACCCTCACACTAACCCTAATTCTAAACCTATCCCTTACACTACCCTAAACCTAACTTTAACCCTAACACTAAATCTAACCCTAACCCTAAACCTAGCCATAATGCTAACCCTTAAACTAAACCTAACATTAAAGCTAAATCTAAACCTAACCAGAACCCAAACCGTAACCCTAACCTTAACACTATACTAAACCCTAACACAAACCCTAACCCAACCTTAATCCTAAACGTAACCCTAAACAAAACTCTATCCCTAATCCTAACTAACCTTAACCATTCTCCTAAACTTAACCCTAACCATGAAAAGAAGCTTAAACCTAACCCTAACTTTAACCTAAAATTAACACATACCCTAACCCTAACAGTAACGCTAACCCTAATACAAAACCTAATCCTAAACCTAACACTAACCCTACACCTTAACAGTAAACATAGCACTTACACTAACACTAACCATATACCTAACCTTTACACTAACATTAAATGTAACCCTAAGCAGAACCCTAACACATAGCCTTACCCTAACCCTAACATTAAAGCTAACACAAAACCTAACACTAACCATAAACCTAACCCGAACCTTAAAATAACCCTAACACAAACCCTAACCCTAACAATAACAGTATCACTCACCTAACCCTAACCTAACACTAAACCTATCTCTAAACCTATCTCTAACTCAAAAACTAACCTTAAAACAAAACCTATCCCTAACCCTAACACTAACCCTAATCCGCATACAAAATCTAAACCTAACACAAACCCTCACCCTAAACCTATCCCTAACCTAACCCCAAACCTATCCTTAAGCCTATCCCGAATACTAATCATAACAATAAACCTATCTCCAACCCTTAGCTAACCCCAACACTATCCCTAACCCTAATCTGAATCCAAACCATAATCATAACCCTAACCACAACCCTAACCCTAACATCAACAAAAACTCTAAGACTAACCCTAAGATGAAACCTAAGCATAACCCTAACACTATACATTACATTAACCCTAACCCTAACGCTAACAATAACTCTAACCGTAACCCTAACCCTAACAATTTCCCTAAACCTAACATTAACCCTAACCTAACACTACCCTAACACTAACCCTAACACTAAACCTAACTCTAACCCAAACCTTGACAATAACTATAACCTAAATTTGAACAGTAACACTAACCCTAACACAAACACTAACCCTAGCCGTAACAGTAACACTAACCTAACCCTAAGCTAAAACTAATCTAATGCTACCCCTAACCCTAAACCTTATTCTAACTCGAACACTAACCTTAAACCAAAACATGTCCCTAAATATATCACTAACTCTAATCCTAACACCAACTCTAACCATAACACAAACCCTAATACTAACTCTAAACTAACGCTACCTCTAACCCTAAACCTAATCCTAACTCGAAAACTAACCTTACAAAAACCCTATCCCAGTTTTTGACTGATCACAGCTCATTCAGCCCTAGAACACGTAATTTCAGGCTGCCATTCGCCTGCGTCTCACAGACAAATGACTCAGGCTCAGTGCTAAAGAACCCGTGGAAACTGCTTCTTGGAGCCTGCTCCTATCAGAACATACACCAAGCCCAGAGCGGCCAAATTCTGGCTCCTGGAACTGCTCTGGCCCAGGGCTAAAGAACCCGCGGAAATTGCTTCTCGGTCCAGGTCCTGATGAATACTGTGGAGGTAAATACCAACCGATCCTTCATAGGCAGTGGCAACAGGATTGAGACGGGGCTTGTGAGGGCCGGTCAGGACTCACCCGTTGCTTTGGTCACCCAGCAAAGGGAACGAAATGCTGCCATTCGCATGGGATACCAACATGGCAGAAATCTGATGTCATCAGAAAGCGGTGGAGGAGAGAACTTCATCGAAACCAGCGGCGACAGAAACAGTTGGTCTCCTGGTAAAGAAAGTGAGTCACAAACACCCAAGTCTCTATCACTTTGTCATCAAGCCAGAGGGGCAGAGCAGAGCCACCGCCCGCATCCGGAACAGGCCCAGCGGCCCGCCAGTGAGGTAGTCACATAACCCCAATTGGAGTAGGGGCAGAGCAGAGCCGCCACCCGCGCCCGCAAGGTAGGCAGAATTGTGACCGACCGGCAGAACAGACCCAGCGGTCCACGGGCGTGGTAAACACATCACACCAATTGGAGGAGGGGCAGAGCAGAGCCGCCGCCCG
>NW_026006225.1:173220-193117 GCF_001458135.2 Marmota marmota marmota
TGTGCCTTGAGAGACGCCGCACCACTCTACGAGTCCCTAAATCTACATCTAATCATATACTATTACCATAACCCTAATCCTATCCCTAATGCATGTTCCTAGCCCTAATCCTAACCCTAACCTCATGAGTACTATAATCTTATCCCTAGAAGTAACCCTAAACCTAACCCTCACCCTAGCCCTAACCTTAGCTCAAAACCGATTCCTTATGCTAAACATAAACCTAAGCCTAACCCTAGTTTTAACCCTAACCCTAACCATAATTCAAGACCTAAACTTAACCCTTATCCTAATCATAACGAAATACCTACCTGTAACCCAAACCTAACCCCAACCATATCCCAAACCCTAACCTGAATCCTAACCATAACCATAACCCTACCCGAACCCTAACCCTAATATTAACACAAACTCCTACCCTAATCCTAACACTAACCCTAAACCTTACACTAACCCTAACACTAACCTTAACACAAACTCTAACCATAACCCTAACCCTAACTCTAACAATTAACTTGAACGTAACCTCAACCCTAACCAAACACTACCCTAAACCTAACACCAACCCTAACCCTAACCCTAACATGAACCCCAACCTAAACCTAACCCTAACTCTAACACTAACACTAATTCTAAACCTAAATCTAATTCAAACTAAACATAACCCAAACCCTAACACTAACCCTAACACTAACCCTCACACTAACCCTAACACAAATCCTAAATCAAACAGTAACCCTAAACCCAACTTAATTCTTACACTAACCCTAATGGTAAAACTAACCATAACACAAAAAAATTACAAGAACCCTAACCCTTACCTTAGCAATAACATTCCCAATAAGCCTAATGCTGACAATAGCCCTAAACCTAATCTTAAACCTAGCCCTATCACTTACCCTAACACTAACCCTAACCCTAAAACTAAACCTAACTTTAACCCTAACCCTAAACCTAAAATAATCCTAATTGTAACCTTAAACCTAACCCTCACCCCAATGCTTAAACAAACCTTACCCCTAACCTTAACATTAACTTTAATCCTAACCCTAACACTAACACTAAACCGAACCCCAACACTATCCCTAATGATAATCCTCATCTTAACACTAACCTTAACCCTAACCCTAACCCTAAACCTAACTAAAACCCTAACCCTAACCATAAGAGTAACCCTAATCTAAACCTAACCCTAAACCTAACCTAACCTAATGCTAACCTTTACCCTAAACATAACCATAACTGTAAAACTAACCTTAAACCAAAATCTAATCCTAACACTAACCCAATCTCTTACCTAACATTACCCTTACCCTAACCTTACACTTAGCCTAAATCTAACCCTAACACAAATCCTAACCCTCACCCTAAACCTAAACAATCAGGAACCCTAACCATAAAAGTAACTTGTATCCTAACCGTTACCATAACTCAGCCCTATCCCTTACCCTAAACCTAACACAAACCCTAACCCAAACCCTGAAACTAATCCTAAAACTAAACTTAAAGCTATATCAAAAACTAAACCTAACCCTAAACCAAAACCTAACACTATCTCTAACTGTAACCCTAATATTAACCTTAATACTACCCTAAACCTAACTGTATACATAAACATATCCATATCATGACCACTAACCCTAACCCTATCAATAAACATAATCCTAACACTAACCCTAACCCTAACACTAACACTAACCCTAATCCTAAGGTTAACCATAACCCTAATACTAAACCTAAACTTAACATTAACTGTAACTCTAACCCTAATCTTATCCATAACCCTAATACTAACCATAACTATAACACAAACCCTAAACCTAAACCTCACCCTAACACACACCATAAACCTATCCCGAACACTAAACCTAACACTGACCCTAACCCTAACCCTAAACCTAACCATAACACTAACACTAACCCTAACCCTTACCAAACACTAATTCTAACTCTAAACATAAATATAACACTTACCCAAACCCTAACCCTATCTCTAACACTAAACCTAAACCTATCTTTAATCCTAACACTCTTCATAACCCTAACCCTATTACGAACACTAAACCTAACACTATCCCTAACCCTAATCTAAATTCTAACCCTAACAGTAACCCTAAAACTAATACTAACCCTAAATCTAACCTAACAGAAACCCTAACCATAACCCTAAACTTATTTTACCCTCACCCTAAACCCAACCCTAATACATACCGTAACCGTGACCCTAAACCTAACACTAACCCTAATACACAACCTAACCATAACCCTAACACTAACTATAAACCTAACCATAACCATAACCCTTACACTGACCCTAACCCTAGCACTAATTCTAACACTATCCTAACCCTAAACATAAAACAATCCCTAATCAAAATCTAACACTAAACATAAACCTAACTCTAATCCTAACCCTTACACTAACCCTAACCCTAACTCTGACACTAACACAAAATCTAACCATAACCTTAACCCTAAACCTAACACTTACCACACCCTAACCGTAACCCTAACACTTACACTAAATCTAACCCTAACACTAACACAAAACCTAACTTAACTCCTAAACATAACTCTAACCTAACGTAACCTTAACCCTAACACTAACCCTAAGACTAACTCTAAGCATAACCCTAACATTAATAATAACCCTAAATCTAAACCTAACTCTAACCTTAACCTAACAGTGTCCTTAAAACTAACCCTAACACTAACCCTAAACATAACCCTAACTATAACTCTAACCCGAATGTTAACCATATTGATAACTCAAAACTTAACCCTCACCCAAAACCTAACACAAACCTTAACACTGACCAAAACCTAACCCTAACCCTAACCCTAACCCTAAGCTAACCTTAATAAAACCTAACCCTAATCCTAACTCTAACCCTAACCCTATCCCCAACACAAAACCTAACCCTAAAGCTAACACTAACCCCATACCTCACCCTAAACATAACCCTTACACTAACCCTAACTCAAACCTTAACACTAACACAAACTCTAACCATAACCCTAACCAGAACGCTAACAGATAGCCTAACAATAAGGCTGACACTAAACCTAATACTAACCATAACCCTAATGGTAACACTAACACTAACCTTAACCCTAAATGTAACCCTAAGAAAAACCCTAACTGTAACCCCGACCATAACCTAACCCTAAACCCAACACTAATTCAAAACATATCTATAACTGTAAACCTAACCCTAACCAAAACCCTAAGATGAAACCTAACCCTAAGCTTAAAACTAACTCTAAACCTATCCATTACCCTAACACTTACAAAAACCCTAAGCTAAACACTAATCCTAACCCTAACCCTATAGCAAAGCATAAACCTAACATTGACACTAGCCCTAAACCTAACCCTAACCCTAACCAATACACTAACACTAACCCTCACCCTAACACTAACTCTAAAGGTAACCTTAACCCTAACTCTAACCAGGACCCTATCCCAGACCCTAAATCTAACACTTACCTGAAACCTAAACCTAACCCTTATACTAACCCTAACAGTAACACAAACAATAACCCTGAAAATAACCCTAACCTTAAACCTAACACTAACTCTAACTAAAACCCTAACCCTAACCCTAACACTTATCCTAATCCTATATTTAACCCTTACCCTAACCCTGTCCTTACTCCTAACCCTAACCTAACACTAACCCTACAACTATCCCTAACACTAACATAAACCATAAACCTAACCCTACCCCTAACAATTATCCTAAACCTAACCTTAACCCAAACCCTAACACTAACTATAAACCTACTGCTAATACTAAATCTATCCCTAAACGTATTCCTAACACTAACACGAACGCTAAACCTAGCCCTAACCCTAAAATTAATACTACACCTAATTCTAAGCCTCACACTAATCCTAATTCTAAACCTAACCGTTACACTAACACTAATCCTGACTTTAAATTACCACTATATCTAACCCTAAAACTAACCCTAACCCTAACACTATCCCTGACCCTAAACCTATCACTAACCTTAACTCAAACCCTAACCCGAACCAGAACCAGAACCCTAACCCTAACACTAAACTTGACCCTAACGCAAACCCTAACCCCAAACTTAACCCGAAACATAACCTAACCCTAAGGCTAACCCTTACCTAAACCTAACACTAACCCTAACCCTAACACTGAAACTAAATTAACACTTAAACTAACCCTAACCTAACATTAACACTCACACTGGGGCCGCTGTGATTGGCTCACAGCGGCCCCAGCAACATCTAGCTGATTGGCTCCTCTGCAGTGATGCTCATTGGGCTGTTTCCCTGCCCTTTCAGACCACGGAGCTGCTCATTGGGGGACTTTTTTGGCTCCGCCCACGTGACCCAGCCAATCGGCCTCAAGAGCAGGAGGATTGTGGGAGGGGGAGAGAAGCTTGTGGGGGAGAGAGAGGCTTGTGGAAAGCCAGTGGTGGCAGTTGGGGCTCTGAGAGTTTTTCCTGAGAGGCTGTTTTGTTTGGTGTGTGTGGTTCTAAAAATAAAGTTAGTTTCTTTTGACAAGTGGCTCCTGATTGTGCCCAGCCAGACTGCGGCAGCTAACCCTTACCTAAACCTAACACTAACCCTAACCCTAACACTGAAACTAAGCCTTAAACTAACCCTAACCTAACATTAACACTCACACTAACCCCAACCCTAACCCTATTACAAACCCTAAACCTAAGCCAAACAATAAACCTAATATCAACCCTAAACCTAACCCTATCCCTAACACTAACCCTAACACTAAGCCTAATCCTAACACTAATCCTAACTCTCACCCTAACAGTAAACCTAACCCTAATGCTAACCCTAACCCTAACTCTAAATTTTATCCTATTCGCAACCCTAACACTAACCCTAAAACTGTCTTTAACATTAACAGTATCCCTAACACTAACCCTAACCCTAAACCTAAACCTAACACTAACCCTAATGCTAACCCTAACAGTAACCCTAATCTTAACTGTAACACAAACACAAACCCTCAGCCTAACAATAACACAAACCCTAACACAAAACCTAAGCCTAAATCTAGCCCTAACACAAACCCTAACAGTAACCTTAACCCTAACCTAACCTTAATCCTTACCCTAAACAAAATCTTAAGCATAAGCAAAACACTAACCCTAACCCTAACCCTAACCCTAACCATAATCATAACACAAATCCTAACCTGCACCCTAAACCAAACCATAAACCTAACACTAACTCTAACTCTAATCTTAACTGTGAACCTAAAAATCACTAACCATAATCCTAATACTAAACCTAAACCTTACCTTAACCTAACACTATATCTAATCTTAACCTTAACCCTCACCCTAACACCCTAACCATAACCCTAAACCTAACACCCTAAATCTAACACTAAAACTAACCCTAACTCTTATCCTAACACAAACCCTATCCCAAACCATAACCCTAAACCTAACACTAACCCTAAGCCTAACCCTAACCCTCACATTAACCCTAATTCTAACCTTAACCCTTACAATAACCCTAAAACTAACCTTAACCCTAATACTAAATCTAAACCTAACCTAAACCTAAAACTAACACTAACCCTGACACAAAACCTAACACTAACACTAACTCTATCCCTAACCCTAACACTAAGCTTAACCCTAACTCAACCAATAACCCTAATTCTAACCCTAACCCTAACTCTAACTGAAACCCAAACCCGAACCCTAAGACAATCCCTAACCCAAAGAGTCACCCTAAAACTAACCTAACCCTTACTCTAAACCTAATTCTAACAATAACCCTAATCCTAACCCTAACACTAATCTTAACCTTAACACTAAACCTAACACCTACCCTAAACATAACCCTCATCCTAGCCCTAACCCTAAGCCGAAACCTAACCCTAACCCTAAATTTAACCCTAATATTATCCCTCACAATTACCATAACCCTAAACTAATCAAAACCATAATCGTAACCCTAACACTAATCCTAGCCCTAACCCTAACACTAAACCTAACCCTAACTCTGACCCTAACACTTACACAAACCTTAACTCTAAACCTAACATTAGCCCTAACCCTAACACTAAACCTAACGCTAACCAAAACCCCAAACCTTACCCTAATGCAAATCCTAATCATAACCCTAACCCTAACCTAACCCTAAACATAGAACAAACCCTATACCAAAACCTAATCCTAATCCTAACACAAATGTTTACTCTAACCTAACAGTAAACCTAACCCTAACACAAACTGTAACCCTAACCCTAACACTAACCCTAAACCTAACACAAATTTAACCATAACCATAACAGTAACCCTAACCTAACACTAACCCTAACCCTAACCCTAACACAACTGTAAACCTTAATCTAAATCCAACCCTAAATCTAAAACTAACCTTGAACCCAAACCTAATGATAACATTAACTATAACCCGAATCATAAAACACAATCTTACCGTAATAGAAACCCTAACCCTATCCCTAACCCTAACCAGAATCCCAAACTTAACCCTAAGCCTAAGCATAACACTAAGATTAACACAAACACTAGCCCTTATCCTAACACTAAACCTAAATCTAAACCTAACACTATAACTTACACTAACCCTAACCCTAAACTTAAACCTAAGATTTACTCTAACCATAACACTAAACCTAATTTTAACATTTACCCTAAACCTAAACTTAATCCAAACCCTAGCACTGACCTTACTCCTAACCCTAACACTAACCTTAACCCTAAGCCTAACCCTAACACTAACACTAAAATGAAATCTAACCCTATCTCTAACACTAACACTAACCCTAATCCTAACCCTAACCCTCATACTACTCCTTATTCTAACCCTAAACCTTACACAAACCCTAAACCTAACTTTAACCCTGACAGTAAAACTAACCCTAACCCTAACCCTAACCCTAACCCTAACCCTGTCACTATACCTAACTCTAACACAAATCCTTACTGAAACATTAACCCTGAACCTAACCTAACCCTAACCCTAACACTTACCTAACCCTAACACTAACCCTAATCCTAACACTAACACTAACACTAACACTAACCCTATCCTAAACCTAACACTCACCATAAACCCAACCCCAACCCTATCATTAACTCTGACACTAAACTTACCTTAATTGTAACATTAACCCTACCCCTAACCCTAAACTTAACACTAACCCTAAGATTATGCCTAACCCTAACCCTAACACTATCCCTAAACCTGACAGTAACACTAATCCTAAACCTAGCCTTAACCCTATCTTTAACCGTTATCCTTTTCTTAACCTTAACACTAACCCTTAACCAATCTTTAACCCTAATATTATACCTAACACTAACCCTAACCCTAACCCTAAACCTAACACTAACCCTAACCATACATGTAACACTAACCCTAGCTCTAACCTTAACCCTGACTATTGAGAGCCACAGCCAAGTTGGAATGGCCCCTGGCATTTTGCCAGAATTAATGCTTTAGAGGCAAGCCATTAAGATGATGCTGGATAGATTCATTTGTATATTAGACCTTTACTGTCTGGTAATAGGATGACTCTTGCTGCGTCGGGTGCCCGCTACTTTGGAGTTCCCATTGAGTTCTCCCGGGGTTCCGAGAGTGAGTGTGTGCACAGCCCGGGAGAGCAAATTCCGGTTGGTGTGTGGTGTGTTCCTGAAGGAGCCATGTGGGTGGCGTTCGGGAGAGTTCCCAGAAAGTGTGCGTAGAGTGCTGAGGCAGTTTAGAAATAAAGTTTGTTCCTGCCTTACTGGCTCCTGATTTGTGCCCAGCCAGACTGCGGCATTTGGTGGCCCATGCGGGGAACGCCTGAAGCTCAGAGGTAAGTGTAATTGCTCGCCCCTGAGGGAAGGTGAGAGAATGGGTGACCATTTCAAAATACAATGTGTTCTTGTTTTGATTTGTTTTGTTTTTGTTTGAAGCTGCCTATCCCTAGAACTTTCTCAGACAAATTGTGAAAAATGGTTGGCTCAAGTTTTGAAGTTGTTCAGCCCTGAGGAAGAGATAGAGATAGACCATGAAAATACATTTCAAGAAAATAGGAAAATTGATACAACGATTTTTTTTTCCGTTTTTGTTTCATTCTGTTTCGGTTTTGTTTTGTGTTATCTTGTTGGGTTATGTTATCTTTATAGTAGATTAGAAATTAGTAAAAAACAAACCGAAAAAGTGTTAAGTAAATTGTTAGAGGTTCAGACTATGGTAGAAAACATGTTAGATCAAGCAAAAGAGAAGGTCTCTCGAGCTAGTCAGACAGAGGAAGAAAATGTAAAGGAAGAAGGGTCATCAGGAGGGAAAAAGTTACAACAGGACGCTGCTACTAACACCTTTCTATCACCAGAGGGCGTAAGTGTCCAACCAACAGCTCCACCTATAGAGACAATATATCCTATGGGGCCCAAAACCCCCATAGTTGATAGATGGGATCCTGAGACAGGACCTCAAAGATTAGCATGCCCTGTACTTGAGCAGGCAGGAGGGCAGCAAATTAACCATGCTTTAGATTTCAAAACAGTGAAGCAGTTAAAGGAGGCTGTAACAACCTATGGTCCCCAAGCACACTTCACTGTAAGCATGGTCATATCCATTGCCAACTTGGACATGATGCCAGCAGATTGGGCTAATATTTGTAAAGCTGTGCTAAATGGAGGGCAATATTTGTTATGGAAGGTTGCCAATGAGGAATTTTGCATGGAGACAGCTAGGCGAAATGCAGCAGCCAGTTATCCTCAGAGAAATCTAGATATGTTTTTAGGAAAAGGACCTTATGAGGGTCAGCGGCAACAAATTACATATGATACTGCCATATACTCACAAATTGCTGCAGATACATTTAGGGCATGGAAGACTTTACAAGAACATGGAGATTTACAAGTTCAATTATCTAAGGTAATACAGGGAGCTAATGAACGTTACGCTGAATTTGCAGATAGGCTTATTCAAACAGCTACCAGAGTTTTGGGGGATACAGAGCAAGCAATGACATTAATTAAACAGTTAGCCTATGACCAAGCAAACAAAGGGTGCAGGGAGGTCATTAGACCATGGAAATATGAAGATTTAAACACATATATTTCCCCATCTCTAAACCTATCACTAACCCTAACCCTAACCCCAAACCTAAACTTCACATTACCACTAACCTTAACACTAACCCTAACACTAATCCTAAACCTAATCCTAACACTAACTCTAAAAGTGACACTACCCATAACCCTAACCTTAACCCTAACTCTAACCCTTATCCTATTCGTAATCCTAACACTAAACCTATACCTATCTTTATCCCTAACACTATTCCTAACCCTATCTCTAACCCTAACCCTAAACTTAATACTAAACTTAACTTTAACCCTAACCCTAACCTAACCCTAATCATGATCCTAACCATAACCCTAACCCTAACCCTAACCCTAACCCTAAACTAAACCTAATCCTAACACAAACTCTAACAATAAACCTAACCTAACCCTAATACAATTCCTAATTCTTACACTAACCCTAACCTTAACACTAATTCTAAGCCTATCCCTAAACCTAAAAAAAAAAAACAAAAAACAAAAACATAACCCTAATGCTGACACTAATCCTAAACCTAACCCTAAATCTAACCATATCGTAGACCTAATCCTATCCCTAGGCATACCACAAAACCTAAACCTATCTTAAACCTAACCCTAACACAAACTCTAACCCTAAACCTAACCTAACCCTAATACAAACCCTAAACCTAAACCTAAACCTAACACTAACACAAATTGTAACCCTAAACCTAACACTAAAACTAAACCTAACCCTAAACCTTTCAATATACCTATCCCTAAACCTAATCCAAACACTAACTCTAACTGTAATCCTAAACATAACCCAAACACATACCCTAACCCAAAATTAACACTAATACTATCCCTAACCCAAACAATAAACCTAACACTAACCCTAAACCTAACCCTAACCCTAAAAATTATAATAATCCTAAACTTAACACTAACCCTAACACTAAATCTAACCGTAACCCTAACCAGAACTCTAACACATAGCCTAACCCAAACCCTAACACTAACACTAACCCTAAAAATAACTTTAATCCTAACACTAACCCTAACTCCAATCCTAACACTAACAATAACCCTAAACCTAACCTAACCTTTACCCTAACCCTAATTGAAACAGTAATGCTAAAACTAACTCTAATACAAACCCTAACCTTTACCCTAAAACTAACCCTAATGCTATCCCTAACACAAACCCTAACACTAATGCTAACCCTAACACTAACACTAACCCTAATCGTAACACGAACCCTAAACCTCACCCTAACACTAACTCTAACCCTAAATCTAACCCTAAAATTAACACTAACACTAACACTAAACATAAATCTAACCCTAACAAATACCCTAATCGTAACCCTGGCCCTAATCAAATAATAACCTTACACTAAAGAGAATCCTAAACATAACCGTAACACTAACCCTAACACTAACCCTAACACAAACCCTAACCCTTACACTAACACTGACCCTAAACCTAAACCTAACCATAAACCTTACACTAACCGAAACCCTAACACTAATTCTAAACCTAACCTTAACCCTAAACCTAAAACAAAACCTAACCCCAACCCTAACTCTAACCCTTACACTAAACCTAACCATAACCTTAATGCTAACACTAACTCTAAATGTAAACTTAACCCTAACTGTAACACTTACCCTAAAAATAAACCTAACTCTAACACGCACAATAAACCTAAGCCTAACCCTAAAGTAACCCTAACCATAACCCTAAAAGTAATCCTAAAAATAAACCTAACCCTAACCCTAAATCTAATCCTAACACAAACCTTAACCCTAAGCCTAACACTAACCCTAACCCTAAATATAACCTTAACACTAAACCAAACCCTAACCCTATCCCTAAAAGGAACCCTAACCCTAAAACTTACCCTAAACCTAAACCCTACCCTAAAACTAATACTAAGCCTAACCATAACACTAACTTTAACTCTAGATCTAAACCTAACACTAACCCTAACAAAACCCTAACTCTGACCCTAACCGTAACTCTAACACTAACTCAAACCCCAAACCTAAACCTAATGCAAAACCTAACCATAACCCTAACCTTAACAATAACATTAACACTAAACCTAACACAATCCCAAAACCAAATCGTATCCCTAACCCTAACCCTAACACTAACCATAACACTAACCCTAAGCTTAACCCTAAACATAATAATTACCATAATCCTAACCCTAACCCTAAACCTAAGCCTAAACCTAACACTAACCCTAAACCTAACCCTTACACTAACCCTAAACATAACCCTAACTGTACATCTAACACTAATTCTAACAGTAAGGGTAACCCTAAACCTAAACCTAACCCTAATCCTAACACAAACCCTAACCCTAATGTGCCCTAAGCCTAACACAAACCCTAAACCTAACCCTAACCTAACCCTAACCCTAACACTAACCATAGCACTAACCCTAACACTAATTATACACCCCATCCAAACCCTAACACTAACCTTAACCCTAAACTTAACAATTAACCTAAACCTAACCCTAACGCTAACCTTAATACTCACTGTAAACCTAACACTAACCCTAAACGAAACACTTGCCCTAAACCTAAAAATAACGCTAACACTATCCCTAACACTAAACTAAACTCTAAATCTAACCCTAACCATAACCAAACCCGTAACCTTAAAACTAACACTAACCCTAACCCTAACTCTAAACTAAACCCCAATCCTAACCCTAGTTTTAATCCTAACAGTAACCCTAAACATAAGGCTAAACCTAACCCTAACCCTAACACTAACCCTATAACTATGTAAAAACATAACTCTAACCCGAATAATAACGCTAACACTAACTTTAACCCTAAACATATACCTAACACTAACCCTAACCCTAACACTAACACTAACACTAAGCTTAACCCTAACCCAAAGTATAACCTTAATCCTAACCAAAACTGTAACCCTAATCCTAACCTTAACTTTAAAACAAACCCTAAGCCTAACCTAACCTTTATGGTCACAAACCCTAACCCTATCCCTAACTTAAACCTAACACAAACCCTAAACCTAACCCTATACCTAACCTTTATCTGAACCCTAACCCTTACACAAAACTTAACCCTAAACTTAACATCAATCCTAACCCAAACCCTAACACTATCACCAACCCAAACCCCAACCCTAACCCTAACGCTCATCCTAATCGTAACCCTAACACTAACCTTAATCCTAAAACAAAACCTAAACCTAAATATAATACTCATCTTAACACAAAATTTAACTCTAACCCTACCCCTAACACTAACACTAACTCTAACCCTAACCCTATGGCTAACACTAACAGAAACACTAACCTTAACCATGAGTGTAAACTTAATCTAACACTAACCCTATTCGTAACCTAATGCAAACCCTTACCCTAAACCTAACACATACTCTAAAAATAATGTTAAAAAAAACCAAACCCTAACACTAAAACTAATCTTAGTCCTAATACAAAATCTAATCCTAACACAAACCCTAACCCTAACCCTAACCTAACCCTAACCTATCCCTAAACGTAAACATAAACTTAAACCACACGCTAAACCTAAAATTAACACCAACCCTAACCCTAACCCTAACACTAACCCTAAACCTAAACTTAACCCTAAACCTTACACTAACACTAACCCCAAACCTTACACTATCACTAATCCTAATACTAACATATCACTAAACCTAATATTAACCCCAACCCTAACACTAACGCTAATCCTAAGAGTAAGTCTAACCCTAATCCTAACGCTAAACCAAACCCAAAGAGTAACACTCACCCTAACACTAAACTTAACCCTAACTCTAACACTTATCATATTCATAACCCTAACACTAACCCTAAACATATATGTAACCTAAACCTATCCCTAACCCTAACCCGTACCTTAACACTAACCCTAATATTAACCTTAATCCTAACCCTATCCCTAGGCATAAACACTAACCTAACCTAACCCTAACCCTAAACCAAACACTAAACTTAACACTAAACCTAATCCTAAATGTAAACCTAACACATTTCCTAACTATAAACCTTACCCTAACCTAACCTTAACCCTAACCGTGACCCAAATCCTAAACATAATTGTAACTCTAAACCTAACCCTAACTCTAACACATACCTTAACCCTAATATTAACACTAACACTAAACCTAACCCTAAACCTAATCGTTACACTAAACCTAACCCTAACCCTAACACTAATCCTAACTCTGACTCTAACCCAAACAGGAACCCGAACCGTAACCCTAACCCTAACCAAAACATTAACCCAAACCCCAACACTATCCCTAACCCTAAAACTAACAGTAAACTTAAACCTAACTGTTACCCTAAACCTAACCCTAACCCTAACACTAAACCTATCCTTAAACTTTATCATAACCCTAAACCTTACACTAACCCTAACACTAACTCTAACCCTAACCCTAACCCTAACACTTACCCTAACCATAAACTTAACACTAAAGCTAACACTAACCCTAACCCTAAACCTAATACTAACCCTAACTCAAGCTTGATGCTAACCCTAACTCTAACATGAACCCTAACTCTAAACCTAACACTAACATGAACCTTAACCCTAACCCTAATCCTAACCCTGACACTAACCCTGATTCTAACTCTAACCCTTACACTAAGCCTAAACTTAACTATAACCCTAACACTAAAACTAAACCTAACCCTAACACTAACACTAAACCTGAAACTAAACCTAACACTAACCCTAAACATATCCCTAACCCTAACTCTAACCTTATCCTATTCATAACCCTAACACTAACCCAAAATCTATCTTTAAGCCTAACACTATCCCTAACCCTAACCCTAACCCTAAACATAACACTATCCCAAAAACTAACACTAAACCTAATCCGAACCCTAACCCTAACATGAACCCTAACGCTCACACTAACACTAACCCAAATCCTAACCCTAACCCTAAACCTAACCCTAAACCTAACCCTAAATCTAACCCTAATACAAACCCTAACAGTAACCATGACTTTAACCTAACCCTAAAACTAACCCTATCCCAAATCGTAACTGTAACCATACACTCAACCCTAACCCTAAATCTTACACAAAACCTAATCCTAAACCTAACACTAATCCTAAACCTAAGCCTAACCATAACCCTTACACTAAACCTAATCCTAACAGTAATTCTAACCCTAACCCTTAACCTAAAACAATTCCTAACCATAACCCTAACACTAGCCCTAAACCTAACCCTAACCTTAAACCTAACCTTTATACAAACCCTAACCCTAACCCTAACTTTAACCAAACCCTAACCCTAACACTAACACTAACACCAACCACAACCCTAACCATAAAGGTAATCCTAAGTGTAAAAGCAACCCTACCCCTAAACCTAACCCTAACCCTAAAATAACCCTAACCCTAATCTTAACCATAATCCTAACACAAACTATAACTCTAACCCTAACCCTAATGCTAAACCTAACTCTAACCCTAACACTAACACTAAACCTAAAAGTAACCCTAAAACTAAACCTAACTATAACCCTAACACAAATGCTAACCCTAAACCTAACACTAACCCTAACACTAAACTTAACTCTAAAACTAATCCTAACCCTTATGCAAACCCTAAAACTAACTCTAAAGCTAACAATAACCCTAACCCTAACACTAACCCTAACTGTGACCCAAATACTTACCCTAACACTAACCCTAAACCTATCCCTAAACCTAACCATAACCATAACTTCAACTCTAACCCTAACCCTAGCACTAAACCTAAACCTAACCTAAACTTAACCCTTACACTAACCCTAACGCTAACCCTAACCCAAACAATAACTCTAACTGTAACCCTACCCAGAACCCTAACACACAGACTAACTCTAATCTTAACACTAACACTAACCAGCCCTGAAACTAACACTAACCCTAACTTTATCCTAACCATAACACAAACCCTAACCCTAAAAATAATGCTAAGCATAACCTTAACCAGAACCCTAACACATAGCCTAACCCTAACCCTAATCCTAACACTTACACTAACCTTAACCCTAAACCTAATACTAACCCTAACTCTAAAACGAATCATAACGCTAATCCTAACACTGACGTTAACCATAACCCTAACCCTAAACCTAACCCTAAACCTAACCCTAAAACTAACACTAAACCTAATGCTAACCATAATCCTACCTCTAATCCTAACCCTAACAAAAACCCTAAACCAAACTGGAACTCTAAACCTAACCTAATCCTAACCCTAACCCTAATTCTAAAACAACCTGTATCCATAACCCTAACACTAACCTTAATTGTAACCCCAACTCTAACACTAACCTTAAACCTAACCCTAAACCTACCCCTGACATTAAATCTAAATTATACCTTACACTAAACATAACCCGAACCCTAAACCTAAACCTAATCCTAAACGGAATGAAAATCGTAAACTTAAAAGTAAAATTAACACTAAATCTAAGCTTAATGCTAAACTTTTCAATAAACCAAAACTTAACCAAAACTCTAACACTAACTCTAACTGTAATCCTAACCAGAAAACCAACACATAGCCTAACCCTAACGCTAACAGGAAGAATAACTCTAACTCTAACACTAACTGTAACCCTAACATTAACCTTAACCCTAACCCTAACAAGAATTGTAACCCTAATACAAACCTAACCCTATAATTAAACCTAACCGAAACACACTTTCTAACACTACCCTTAACACTAAAGCTAACCCTAATACTAACCCTAATCCTAACCTAACCCTAACACTAAACCTACCCCTATCCCTAACACTAACCCTAAAACCAACCCTAAGACTGACTTTAAAACTAACCATAATCCTAAACCCAACCTATCCCTAACCCTAACACAAACCCTAAAACAAACCGTGACACTAAACCTAACCTAAACCTAACATTAACCCTAGCACTAACTTTAAACTTAACCATAATCCTCAACCCAACCATACCCGTACCATTAACACAAACCCTAAAACAAAACATGACACTAAACCTAACCTAACCCTAACCCTAAACCTACTTCTAAAACTAACCCTTACCCTAAACCTTACACAAACCCTATCCATAACCGTAACCCTAACACTAACATTAACCTAACCCTAAACCTAGCCCTAACACTAAAACTAGACCTAACCCTAACCACAAACCTAACCTAACTGTAACCTTAACGCTAACCCTAAATCTAAACTAATCTAAACCGGAACCGTAAACCTTACCCTGAACCTAACCCTTACACAAACCTTAACCCTAACCCTAACATTAACGCTAACCCTAACACTAATACTAAACATACACTATAACTAAACCTAAACCTAACCCTAAACCTAATATAAAACCTAACCCTTACAATAACCCTAACGCTTACACTAACTCTAACCCTAAAACTAAGCCAACACTAACTCTAAACATATCTTTAATACTTACCCTAACACTTATGCTAACCCTAACAATAAACCTAACCCTTACACTAAACTTAACTCTAACCCTTACACTAAAACTTACCCTATCCCTAACACAAACCCTAACACTAACTCTAACCCTATCACTATCACAAAGCCTAAACCTATCCCTAAACCTAACACTAACCCTAACACTAACACTATGCCAAACCCAAACCTAACCCTATTCGTAACCCTAACCTTAAACTTAAACCTAACCCTAACCCTAACACAAATACTAACCCCTAAACTTAACCCTACAATTAAATCTAACCCTAAACCTAACTCTAACACTAACCCTAAAACTATGCATAAACATAACCCTAACCCTGAAATTAAAACTAAACCTAACCTTAATCCTAATACTAAAAGTAACCCTAACCCTAAGTCTAACACGAACCCTATCCTTAACCCTATCATGATACTTAACCCTAAAATTAACCATAACACTAACCCTAAACCTAAACCTAAACCTAGCCGTAACCCTAACGCTAACATTTTTTCTAACACTAAACCTCACCAAAACCCTAAACCTAACTTTAACAATAACCCTAACACAAAACCTAACCCTAACCCTAACACTAACCCTAAACCTAACCCTAACCCTAAACCTAACGCTAATCCTGGCTCTAACCCTAACCCTAAGATTAACACTAATGCTAAACCTAACTCTAAGACTAAATGTAAACCTAACCCTTACCTTAAAACTAACTGTAACCCCAACCATAGCCAAAACCCTAAACATAACACTAACCCTAACCCTAACATAACGCTAAACCTAATGATAATTCTAAATCTGACCTTAACAAAAAACAAAACCCTGACCCTTACACAAAATCTAAACCTAACACCAACCTTAACCCTACCCATAAACCTAACCTAAACCTAAACTTATCCCTAAATGTAACCCAAATCCTAACCGAAATAATAAAACTAACCCTAATCCTAACACTAACATTAACACAAAACCTAAAGCTAACCCTAACCCTAACACAAAACCTAACCCTAAACCTAACACTTACACTAACATGAAGCCTAACCTTAATCCTAACCCCCACACTAAACCTTACCATTACACTAACCCTAAACCTAACTTAAACTCTATCAATAAACTGAACCCTAAAACTTGCACTAACCCGAACACTAACCCAAACAGTAAAACTCAGGCTAACCCTAATTTTAACCCTAAACCTAACCTGAAACATAACCCTAACCCTAACAATAACCCTAACCTAACACAAACCCTAACCGGAACTCTAACCCTAAAACTTACACTAACCTTAACACTAAGCCTAACATAACCCTAACACTAACCCTAACCCCAAACCTAACCTTATCACTCACACTAAACCTAAACCTAACCCTAAACCTAACATTAACACTAACACTAACCCTAACCTAACACTGAGCCTAAAACTACCCCTAACTCTAACAATAATACTAATGCAAACCCTAACCCTCACTCTAAACCTAATCCTATTTGTAACCCTAACACGAACCATAACACTGTCCCTAACACATAACCTAACACTAACAATAAACTAACAGAAACCCTAACCTAACACTAACCCTAAGCCTAACATAACGCCAACCCTAAACCTAACGCTAACTCTAAATCTAACCTTAACCCAAAACAAAACCCTAACACTAACACTAACCCTAACCCTCACACAAAATCTAAACGTAACACAAACCCTAAATCTAAAACTAACCTTTACCTAACCTTAACCATATCCCTAAACAAAACCCAAATAATAACCAAAAACATAAACACTAAACATAAAAATAACCCTAACCCTAACACGAAACCTAACTCTAAACCTAACACTTACACTAACATGAACCCTAACCCTATTCCTAACCATCACACAAAAACTTACCCTTACACTAACCCTAAACCTAATTTAAACCCTAATACTAAACCGAACCCTAAAACTAACAATAACGCGAAAACTAACCCTAAAACTAAACTTAACACTAACCCTAAATCTAACCCTAAACCTAACCTGAACCATAACCCTAAATCTAACACTAACTCTAACCCTAACACAAACCCTAACCTGAAGTCTAACACTAACACTAACACTAACCTTAACATAACTCTAACAGTAACCCTAACACATACCTAACCCTATCACTAACCCTAAACCTAAACCAAACCCTAAACATAACACTAACCCTAACGCTAACCTAACACTAAAGCTAACACAGAGGCTAAAACTAACTGTAACAGTAATAGTAAACCTAACCCTAAATCTAACTCTAAACCTGATCCTATTTGTAACCCTAACACTAACCCTAACCCTATCCCTAACACACACCCTAACACTAACCCTAACCCTAACCCTAACACAAACACTAACCCTAACCCTAATATAAACCTAACACTAACCCTAACCCCAACCTTAACCATAATGTTAATCCTAACACTAACCCTAAACCTAACCCTTAGCCTAAAACTAACCCTAAAGAAAACCCAAACCCTAACACAAACCATAACCCTAACCTTACACTAAAACTAACCCTAACTTTAATCCTAACACTATCTCTAACCATAAACCTAATCCTAATCCTAACACTAACCCTAACCCTAACACAAACCCTAACCCTAACCTTAAACTATAACTAGCTTTAAACCTAACCCTAACCCTAACACTAACCATAAACCTAATATTAACCTTAACCCTAACCATAACACCAATTGTAACCCTAAACCTGCTGAGAGCCATAGCCAAGTAGGAGTGACGCATGGCAATTTCTTTGTCAGCCTACCCAATGTTGCTTAGAGGGAGGACTCTCCATTGTGGAAATGGGCTTGCCTTGGACCCAGGTCATTTGCAGTGACATTGCATGAATGTTTGAGAAAGGTGACCCTGCTCAAGGATCAGGGTGGATCTGAGTTTAGGGAGGATCCTGCTGGATTAGGGTGGGTCCAGGTTTAGGGTGTATCCTGCTGGGAATAGGGAGTATCCTGTTGCCTCATGTGCCCGCTCCTTGGGTTTAGGGCGGTTCCAGTTTTAAGGTGGACCCTGTTGGAAATAGGGCATATCCTGCTGCCTCAGGCGCCCACCCGCTCCATGAGTTCCTGCTGAGTTCTCATGGGATTCAGAGAGTATTTTGGGATTCAGGGCCCGGTGGAGGTATGGATTTTCCCCAGAACGTGCGTGTAGAGTGCCAGTGAGATGTTGCGATACAGACTTGCTGTTTGAATCTACAAGGCTGTGAGTGGCTCATGATTTTGTGCCCAGCCAGACTGTGGCATTTGGAGGCCCGTACGGGGAATGCCTGAAGCTTGGGGGTAAGTGAAATTGCTCGCCCCTGAAGGAGAGCAAAAAAAA